>NW_022630181.1:0-74978 GCF_010909765.2 Amblyraja radiata
GGGTACTGCGCCGAGGAGGCTCCTGCAACCTGTTTCTCTCGCGGTTCACAGACTCGCCAGCCGCTGCCACTGTTGCGGGCTGGAAGAGTCTGTGTAACACGTGTATATGGAGTGTGAGGATGAGGCCCTTGTTCCAATATCTAAAGGGGCTGCTCCTTGCCTTCCGGCTGCACCTCTCACCCACCATCATCGTCTTTGGACATCATGTGCGTAAAGGAGAGGGTAGGCTGAAGATGGCCTGGTGAAGTTGCCTCTGAGCCCTGGTCTAAAGGGATCAGGGGTATGTGAGAGAAGGCAGGTACAGGATACTGAGTTGGATGATCATCCATGCTCATAGTGATGGCGGTGCAGGCCGAAGGTCCGAATTGGCCTACTCCTGCCCCTATTGTCTATTGTTTCTATGTTTAGCCACTAGGGCCACATCTAACTCCCCTCTTAAATATAGCCATAACTGGCCTCAACTACCTTCTGTGGCAGAGATTCCACAGATTCACCACTCTCTGTGTGAAAAAATGTTTTTCTCATCTCGGTCCTAAAATATTTCCCCCTTATCCTTAAACTGTGACCCCCTTGTTCTGGACTTCCCCAACATCAGGTTCAATCTTCTTGCATCTAGCCTGTCAAACCCCTTAAGAATTTTGTAATTTTCTATAAGATCTATAAGATCCCCCCCAAATGGCGGCGGCGCGTGCTGACCGTGACGCCCTGTGTCTCCCTAGAATGGGAAAAATAGCGACGGTCCCCTTACCTGCTTCAAGGCTGCTCACTCGGAGCAGTCTTGTATCCATCTCGTACAGCCGACAGGGACTTCTGGACTTCGGTTCCTGCGGCTGCAACAACTTTCTGGGCGATCTCCGTCTTCCGTCTTAGCTCATCAGAGCAACGGAGCACCCGGCTGGAGACCGCCAGGTGAGTCGCGGGGTTGGAGACCGCCATCCGACCCGCGGTCCTCACCCGACCCTCGGTCCTCACTCGCCCCGCGGCCCTCAGCCGACCCTCGGCCCTCACCCGACCCGCGGAGCCCAACCGACCCGCGGCCCTCACCCGACCCTCGGCCCTCACCCGACCCGCGGATCTCACCCGACCCGCGGCCCTCACCCGACCCTCGGCCCTCACCCGACCCGCGGAGCCCAACCGACCCGCGGCCCTCACCCGACCCTCGGCCCTCACCCGACACTCGGTCCTCACCCGACCCTCGGCCCTCACCCGACCCTCGGTCCTCACCCGACCCGCGGCCCTCACCCGACCAGCGGAGCTCACCCGACACGCGGCCCTCACCCGACCCGCGGCCCTCACCCGACCCGCGGCCCTCACCCGACCCTCGGCCCTCACCCGACCAGCGGAGCTCACCCGACCCGCGGCCCTCACCCGACCCTCGGCCCTCACCCGACCCGCGGCCTTCACCCGACCCTCGGCCCTCACCCGACCAGCGGAGTTCACCCGACACGCGGCCCTCACCCGACCCGCGGCCCTCACCCGACCCGCGGCCTTCACCCGACCCTCGACCCTCACCCGACCAGCGGAGCTCACCCGACCCGCGGCCCTCACCCGACCCTCGGCCCTCACACGACCCGCGGAGCCCAACCGACCCGCGGCCCTCACCCGACCCGCGGCCCTCACCCGACCCGCGGAGCTGGAGAACGCCAGGTGAGCCCCGGAGCTGGAGAACGCCATCCGTCCCGTGGAGCTCACCTGACCCACGCAGCTGGAGAACACCAGCCGACCCGTGGAGCTGGAGAACGCCGCGTAGCTGGAGACCGCCACCCGACCCGCTGGGCTGGAGAACGCCAGGTAAGACCCGGGGCTGGAGACCATCAGCAGAGCCGCGGGGCTGAAGACCGCCTGCGGAGTCACGGAGACGCAGACGCGGAGGAACGGAGCGGCAGAACACCAGCGCGCACCAAGCCAGCTCGGCCGACCAGAAGCACCAACAGACGGCGACGCGTACGAAAACACCGCCGGGGACGCAGAGGTGGGTTAAAGCCTAGGTTAGAGCTAGCCCCACACAGCCTAGGTTAGAGCTAGCCCCATACAGGCCAGGTTAGAGCTAGCCCCACACAGCCCAGGTTAGAGCTAGCCCCACACAGGCTAGGTTAGGGCTAGCCCCACACAGGCTAGGTTAGAGCTAGCCCCACACAGGGTAGCGATTCCTAGCCTTTTCCTCGCCAACGTGCGCTCACTGGCAAACAAAATGGACGAACTCCGGCTAAGGATCATCTCCCACAGCTGGATCAAGGACTGCAACATCCTGATCTTCACGGAAAATTGGCTCAACACTGACGTTCCTGACAGCGCCATCCAGCTATCGGGGCGTCATTTACTCCGAGCGGACAGGACATCAGACTCCGGTAAGACCAGAGGTGGGGGTCTGTGCATTTATGTAAATAAAGCATGGTGCACGGACTCCACCATCATCGAGAGTCACTGCTCAGCTAACCTTGAGTTCCTCTTGGTTAGATACAGACCGTTCTATCTGCCCAGAGAGTTCACCTCCACTGTTGTGACTGCAGCCTATATCCCTCCTGATGCTAATGCCAAGCTTGCAATGAAAGAGCTGCATACTGCCATTAGCAATCAACAGACGCACAACCCCGAGGCAGCCTTCATTGTTGCGGGTGACTTCAATCACTCTAACCTGAAGACTGTACTCCCCAAATTCCACCAACATGTCTCCTTCCCCACTAGAGTAGACAAGACACTGGACAAAGTCTACACCAACATGGCTGAAGCTTACAAAGCCATCCCCCTCCCCCACCTTGGTCAGTCTGATCACGTCTCATTGTTCCTGCTCCCTAAGTACTCCCCACTCATCAGACGGGTTAAACCAACTGTGAGGACAGTTAAAGTCTGGTCAGAGGAAGCGGACTTCACACTTCAGCAGTGTTTTGGAAACACTGACTGGAAGGCGTTTGCAGCCCAGGCCACCCTTGACTCCCACACGGACATTGATTCCTACACATCCTCTGTTCTGGACTTTATAAACTCCACCATCAATAGTGTCACCTCCCTCAAACAGGTGACCATATTCCCGAATCAGAAGCCATGGATGAACAGCGAGGTCAGGCTACTGCTGAAAGCACGGGACACCGCTTTCAGGTCAGGCGATGCTCGAGCCTACAGTTCAGCCAGGGCTAACCTGAAGAGGGGCATCAAGAAGGCCAAGCACTGCCATAAGCTCAGGATTGAGGAGCACTTCAACAACAACTCCGACCCCCGACGCATGTGGCAAGGCATCCAGGCCATCACGGACTACAGACCCTCCAACACCACCCCCACATCCAGCGACGCCTTCTTCCTTGGGGAGCTTAACCACTTCTATGGCCGCTTCGACAGGGACAATCTAGAGACAGCCATCAAGGCTGTGCCACCTGCCGATCACCAACCCCTCACACTCACCCCCTACGACGTATTCGTGGCACTGAGTAGGACTAATTCACGTAAAGCTGCTGGCCCTGACGGCATCCCCGGGCGCGTGCTCAGGGCCTGTGCTGCGCAGCTGACAGACGTCTGGACTGACATCTTCAACCTGTCACTTGCCCAAGCAGTTGTCCCCACGTGTCTTAAAACCACCTCCATCGTGCCAGTGCCAAAACACTCCACTGCGGCAAGCCTCAACGACTTCCGCCCAGTTGCACTTACCCCCAACATCACCAAGTGCTTCGAGAGGCTGGTCCTGGCACACCTCAAAAGCTGCCTACCCCCCACACTGGATCCCTATCAGTTTGCCTACCGCAAGAACAGGAGTACGGAGGATGCCATCTCAACGGCACTTCACTCCGCCCCCTCCCACCTCGACAACAGAGACACTTACGTAAGAATGCTGTTCATCGATTACAGCTCAGCATTCAACACCATTATACCATCTAAACTGATCACCAAACTCGGTAACCTGGGCATCGATCCCTCCCTCTGCAACTGGATACTGGACTTTCTAACCAACAGACCACAGTCTGTTAGGTTAGACAAGCACACCTCTTCAACCCTCACCCTGAACACTGGCGTTCCACATGGCTGTGTGCTGAGCCCCCTCCTCTACTCCCTCTTCACCTATGACTGCACACCTGTACATGGTACTAACACCATCATCAAGTATGCAGATGATACAACGGTGATTGGCCTCATCAGCAACAACGATGAGTCGGCCTACAGGGAGGAGGTCCAGCACTTAGCAGCATGGTGCGCTGACAACAACCTGGCCCTTAACTCCAAGAAGACCAAGGAGCTCATTGTAGACTTCGTGAAGTCTAGGGGCGGCACGCACACCCCCATCCACATTAACGGGACGGAGGTGGAACGTGTTTCTAGCTTCAGGTTCCTGGGAGTCAACATCTCCGATGACCTCTCTTGAACCCACAATACCTCAACTCTGATCAAGAAGGCTCACAAGCGTCTCTTCTTCCCGAGGAGACTGAAGAAGGGCCATCTGTCTCCTCAGATCCTGGTGAACTTCTACCGCTGCACCATCGAGAGCATCCTTACCAACTGTATCACAGTATGGTATGGCAACTGCTCTGTATCCGACCGGAAGGCCTTGCAGAGGGTGGTGAAAATTGCCCAACGCATCACCGGTTCCTCGCTCCCCTCCATTGAGTCTGTCCAAAGCAAGCGTTGTCTGCGGAGGGCGCTCAGCATCGCCAAGGACTGCTCTCACCCCAACCATGGACTGTTTACCCTCCTACCATCCGGGAGGCGCTACAGGTCTCTCCGTTGCCGAACCAGCAGGTCCAGGAACAGCTTCTTCCCGGCGGCTGTCACTCTACTCAACAACGTACCTCGGTGACTGCCAATCACCCCCCACCCCCGGACACTCCTCCCACAGGAAAACACTATGTCTGTATATATGCTAATGTAAATATTTATTCAAATCATATGCTATGTCGCTCTTCCAGGGAGATGCTAAATGCATTTCGTTGTCTCTGTACTGTACACGGACAATGACAATTAAACACTAAGTTGAATCTGAATCTGAATCTGAATCTGAATTCTGGGGAGAAGGCAGGAAAATGGGATTAGGAGGCAGAGATCAGCCATGAATGAATGGCGGAGTAAATGCGATGGACCGAATGGCCTAATTCTACTCTTGTAAACGTGTGAATCTACATCAAGCTAAGATGAATGCAATAGCATTTTATACAGATTGATTATCCTGCTGGAGGAATCAAACTTAGTGTTTCATTTTTAGTAGTTTTGGACAAATGTAGGAGGCAGATGCGATAGTGGCATCAAGATGCTCTAAGATAGGCACATGGGTATGCAGGGAATGGGGGGATGTGGATCACGTGCAGGCAGAGGAGATTAATTTAACTTGGCATCATGTTTGGCATGGAAGGACACAAAGTGCTGGAGGAACTCAGCGGGCCAGGCAGCGTCTCTGGAGAAAATGGATAGGTAACATTTCATAGAAACATAGAAACATAGAAAATAGTTGCAGGAGTAGGCCATTCGTCCCTTCGAGCCTGCACCGCCATTCAATATGATCATGGCTGATCATCCAACTCAGTATCCTGTACCTGCCTTCTCTCCATACCCGCTGATCACTTTAGCCACAAGGGCCACACCTAATTCCCTCTTAAATATAGCCAATGAACTGGCCTCAACTACCTTCTGCGGGAGAGAATTCCAGAGATTCACCACTCTCGGTGTGAAAAAGGTTTTCCTCATCTCGGTCCTAAAAGATTTCCCCCTTATCCTTAAACTGTGACCCCTTGTTCTGGACTTCCCCAACATCGGGAACAATCTTCCTGCATCTAGCCTGTCCAACCCCTTAAGAATTTTGTACGTTTCTATAAGACCCCCCCCTCAATCTTCTAAATTCTAGCGAGCACAAACCGAGTCTATCCAGTCTTTCTTCATATGAAAGTCCTGACATCCCAGGAATCAGTCTGGTGAACCTTCTCTGTATTCCCTCTATGGCAAGAATGTCTTTCCTCAGATTAGGAGACCAAAACTGTACGCAATACTCCAGGTGTGGTCTCACCAAGACCCTGTACAACTGCAGTAGAACCTCCCTGCTCCTATACTCAAATCCTTTTGCTATGAATGCTAACATACCATTCGCCTTCTTCACTGCCTGCTGCACCTGCATGCCTACTTTTAATGACTGGTGTACCATGACACCCAGGTCTCGTTGCATCTCCCCCTTTCCTAATCGGCCACCATTCAGATAAGAATCTACTTTCCTGTTTTTGCCATCAAAGTGGATAACCTCACATTTATCCACATTATACTGCATCTGCCATGCATTTGCACACTCACCCAGCCTATCCAAGTCACCTTGCAGCCTCCTAGCATCCTCCACACAGCTAACACTGCCCCCCAGCTTCGTGTCATCCGCAAACTTGGAGATGTTGCACTCAATTCCCTCGTCCAAATCATTAATATATATCGTAAATAGCTGGTGTCCCAGCACTGAGCCTTGCGGTACCTCACTAGTCACTGCCTGCCATTGTGAAAAGGACCAGTTTACTCCTACTCTTTGCTTCTTGTCTGCCAACCAGTTCTCTATCCACATCAATACTGAACCCCCAATACCATGTCCTTTAAGTTTGTATACTAATATCTTATGTGGGACCTTGTCGAAAGCCTTCTGAAAGTCCAGATGTAACACATCCACTGGTTCTCCCTTATCCACTCTAACAGTTACATCCTCGAAAAATTCTATAAGATTCGTCAGACATGATTTACCCTTCATAAACCCATGTTGACTTTGTCCAATGATTTCACCTCTTTCCAAATGTGCTGCTATCCCATCTTTAATAACTGATTCTAGTAGTTTCCCCACTGCCGATGTTAGACTAACTGGTCTGTAATTCCCCGTTTTCTCTCTCCCTCCCTTTTTAAAAAGTGGTGTTACATTAGCTACCCTCCAATCCTCAAGAAGTACTCCAGAATCTAAAGAGTTTTGAAAAATCATCACTAATGCATCCACTATTTCTGGGGCTACTTCCTTAAGTACTCTGGGATGCAGCCTATCCGGCCCTGGGGATTTATCAGCCTTTACTCCATTCAATTTACCTAACACCACTTCCCGGCTAACCTGGATTTCACTCAGTTCCTCCATCTCATTTGACCCCCGGTCCCCTGCTATTTCCGGCAGATTATTTATGTCTTCCTTAGTGAAGACAGAACCAAAGTAGTTATTCAATTGGTCTGCCATGTCCTTGTTCCCCATGATCAATTCACCCGTTTCTGACTGCAAGGGACCTACATTTGTTTTAACTAATCTTTTTCTCTTCACATATCTATATGTACAAAATATGTACATATTTTATGTTCCCTGCCAGTTTTCTTTCATAATCTATTTACCCTTTCCTAATTAAGCCCTTTGTCCTCCTCTGCTGGTCTCTGAATTTCTCCCAGTCCTCTTGTAGGCTGCTTTTTCTGGTTAATTTGTATGCTTCATCTTTTGTTTTGATACTATCCCTGATTTCCGTTGTTATCCACGGATGCACTGCCTTCCCTGATTTATTTTTTTGCCAAACTGGGATGAACAATTGTTGTAGTTCATCTATGCAGTCTTTAAATGCCTTCCATTGCAAATCCACAGTCAACCCATTAAGAATCAATCGCCAGTCTATCTTGGCCAATTCACGTCTCATACCCTCAAAGTTACCTTTCTTTAAGTTCAGGACCCTTGTTTCCGAATTAACGATGTCACTCTCCATCCTAATGAAGAACTCGACCATATTATGGTCACTCTTGCCCAAGGGGCCACGCACAACAAGACTGTTAACTAACCCTTTCTCATTACTCAATACCCAGTCTAGAATAGCCTGCACTCTCGTTGGTCTCTCTACATGTTGGTTTAGAAAACTATTCCGCATACATTCCAAGAAATCCTCTTCCTCAGCACCCTTGCTAATTTGTTTCACCCGATCTATATGTAGATTGAAGTCACCTATTATAACTGTTTTACCATTGTTGCACGCATTTCTAATTTCCTGTTTGATGCCATCCCCAACTCCACTACTACTGTTAGGTGGCCTGTACACAACTCCCACTAGCGTTTTCTGCCCTTTAGTGTTTCGCAGCTCTACCCATATCGATTCCACATCCTCAAAGCTAATGTCCTTCCTTTCTATTGCGTTAATCTGCTCTCTAACCAGCAACGCTACCCCACCTCCTTTCCCTTTCTGTCTATCCCTCCTGAATTTTGAATATTCCTGGATGTTCAGCTCCCAGCCTTGGTCACCCTGGAGCCATGTCTCCGTGATCCCAACTATATCATAGTCATTAATAGCTATCTGGACATTCAACTAATCCACCTTATTACGAATACTCCTTGCATTGAGACACAAAGCCTTCAGGCTTGTTTTTACAACACTCTTACCCCTTATACTATTATGCTGAAAAGTGGCCCTTTTTGATTTTTGCGCTGGATTTGCCGGCCTGCCGCTTTTACTTTTCACCTTGCTACCTATTGCTTCTACCCTCATTTTACACCCCTCTGTCACTACGCTCACACATTTAAGAAACCTTTTCCATTTAACTCCATCCTCCACTATCCCATTCGACACCCCATTTCAGATCGAGACCAGACTGAAATGTTACCGATCCACGTTCTGCCTGACCTGCTGAGTTACTCCACCACTAATGTCCTCTTGTGTATTAACCAGCAGCTGCTATGTTTCTAAACCATGTTGGCTGAAGGGCCTCTTCCTGTGTTGCACTGTTCTATGCTCTATGTTATACGTTCAGTACAGCCCATCCTTTTTCAGGCAAATATAACAACTTTTATTCCTGAGCCTTTAGGTTTAGGCAACGTTTCCTGCACAAAGTATCTTAGCATGCTGAGAGCTAAACTTGCTAAAGGTCAAACTGCTCATTAGTGCTTGCTGAGGTGTCGTTCTTATATACCTGTATTCAATGGTTTCCTACTGGATGCTCCACGGCACCTTTAGCAATCACATTCTCAGTGGGAGGATCGTGCCATTTGAAAGTGCCATCCATATGTCTTGGCAAAGTTTCAGAGGCATTTGTTACCCTTAAGAACCTCTTATGGTCCATATGTAAGGACATTTCTACAAAACATCAACTCAATGGGTAAGCTTAATATTGTTTAATTTAGCTGTAAATTTTTTTAAATTATTGTTTTTGTAAATGATTCAAACTCTTCAGACTTTAGACTGTAGACAAACAGCACTGAAACAGGCCCTTCAGCCCACTGAGTCTGTGCTGACCAGTGATCACCCCGTACACTAGCACTATCCTACACACTAGGGACAATTCATTTTGTTTTAAAACTGAAGCCAATTAACCTACAAAACTGCACATCTTTAGTGTGTGGGAGGAAACCAGAGCATCCAGAGAAAACCCACACAGTCACTGGTAGAACGTACAAACTCCATATGGACGGGAAATGAATGGAGGGTTATGGTCTGAGTGCAGGTAGATGGGACTACAGGAGAATAAGTGTTCGGCAATGACTAGAAGGGCCGAGATGACCTGTTTCCGTGCTGTAATTGTTATATGGTTATATGGTTATATCAGTGAGTTTATCAGAAATTGGAATTTGCAGTTGCAACTTACAATGAAATCCAACTTTTCCTTGCAAATGGCATCTTTCACAGTCTCAGGACATCTCAAAGAGTTGATGTACATGTAATAGGAGCAGAATTAGGTTGTTCGGCCCATCAGGTCTACTCTGCCGGACAGTCAGTGTCGAGAGTCTGAAGAAGTCGAGAGTCTGAGAGGTCGAGAGTCTGAAGAAGTCTCAACCCGAAATGTCACCCATTCCTTCTTGTTGGAGATACTGCCTGTCCTGTTGAGTTACTCCAGCATTTTATGTCTATCTTTAGTTTAATATCAGTTGCTGTCAACATAATTCTTCTTTAATGATGACTCGCTTGGTATATGTTCCTCTGTGTATTTCTCCAAAAAACCTCTGAGAGATTTGTTTTCCAATTTCCACAGTGGAATTCCAGCATCAATGAATGCCTTGTGCAAATCACTCGAAAACTCAGATTTGCGACTGGAGCCAGCTGTAAATGTAATGAGGAGACAAGCTTGGGTATTTCACTTGGGTAGTCTACACCCCAGCGGTATCAACATTGACTTCTCTAGTTTTAGATAGCCCTTGTCTTCTCCATCCTCCCCTCCCCCTTCCCAGCCTTCCTTCTAGTCCTGCTCTCTCCGCCTCTTCCTATCTTTTTCCTGCCGCCCCCCACATCAGTCTGAAGAAGGGTCTCGACCCGAAATGATGCCAATTTATTCTCTCCACTGAGCCTTACCTGCTGAGTTGCTCCAGCATTTTTTGTCGACATTCATTTTTTCCAGCATCTGCAGTTCTTTCTTAAATAGATCTTGGAGAAAACTGAACCAACGGGCAGCGGCACGAACGAATGAACGACCAACGGTGGCGCCCCGGGTTTCGCCCCGGTTGTGGAAGTTTTCTTGTAAGTTATACTATGTTAACACATTAATATTAACGTTTTAACATAGAAAACATCATTGTAATCACGGTACAACTAGAGAAAATAGCACAACCTTTTAGCAAAACGGCAAAATGAAGGCTGATTAGGCACTTGATCGTGAAAAAGGCATTATCCTGGTGAAATCATCAAAAAAGGCATGAGAAGGCTTGGCATTCATGGCAAAATCCTGGCTCTAATCATATGCATTAAGGTGCAATGAAATTCCTTGTTCACGCGCAGCTCACACAGTAAACTGTGTGCACGCAGTGATCGTAAAAACAATGGAAAAAAAAGATGTGTAAAAAAGTAGAATGATGCATGATTGTAATGCAGAAACTGACATATGCACAAAAGAATATTAAAGTACAATAACGGGCTATCCAATTACAGAATTAAGAGAATGTTACAATATCTCCGGAAATGGGCTATGAAAGGGTTGATTGATTCATGAGTCAGATACAGTGGGAAAGAACCTGTTCTCAAGTCTCAACATCTAAGTTTTTAAGTCCTGTTTCGTCTCCCACTAAGTATAAGAGAAAAAAGGGAAATAGCCAGGATAGTAGACATCCGTGACAATACTTCCAGCATTCCCGATGGCATGCTCCGTTAAGTTGGATTGAATGGAAAGAAGTGACGAGCCTGTGATAGACTGGATTTCCACTGTGGGAAAAAGTCAAGAACCTTCAGGGATAGGTTAATGTCTTAACCTTATTCCCTTTGTTAAGACATCAACCTATCCCTGATTTTCTTCCTCCTGCTCTTTGTCTAATTAGCCAAATTGAGGTCAATGTTAAACACTCTTCCTCGCAGCAAATCAAAAAACACAGATAATTTGATTATTTGTTATTAATATTCTTGGATCAGACATTTGCAAATCAAATAAAGCAAAACATTTGGTTGGTATTTGAAAAATGGTGCTGTACTTAACAATTAATTTGCAATAGAAATGAACAATTTGTAATATAGTAAATGATAGAACAAAATCGTGCTGCCACAAATATTCAATCTGTCAGAAATAGTCTACAATAAAAATCAGTGAAGGTTTAGTTGAAATTTGAAATTCACAGATAATCATTTAGTTAACAAAGAGGAATGCTTACACAGTATTGTATGTGAAGCTTCGAGTATTTATATTTTAATACCGATATTCAGCGATGCCATTTTTGATCCTATTTATATTTCTTCACTCTGTGATGAGCGATGGATGCGGGATCTGCAACTTTAGAATGAAATGACTAACAAACTTCTTTGTGGGCGCACAGTCGCATAGCCGGTAGAGGTGTTGCCTCCCAGGGTCAGAGACCCAGGTTCGATCCTGACCTCGAGTGCCGTCTGTGTGGAGTTTGTACGTTTTGCTTGTGACCGTGTAAGTTTCCTCCGGGTGCTCCGGTTTTCTACCTCGTCTCAAAGACGTGTGGGTTTGTAGGTTAATTGGCCTCTGCAAATTGTCCCTAGTGTGCAGGGAGTGGATGTCAAAGAGGGATAATGTAGAACTAGTGTGAACAGGTCAATCTGGACTCGATGGTCAATGTGCACTCAGTAGGCCAAAGAGCCTGTTTGCATGCTGTATCTTTCAGTCAATCCAGGCAATTCAATCAATCTCTTCTACACTGTCCCAGTCAAAGGTACAGAGAGAAAGTAAGAAAAATACACTCAGAATATTTTAATTTTGTCGGCATCAAATTTTATTAACTCTTAAATATAAAAACTGAAACCAAGCATAGTCCTGTGAGACAGACATTGGTTATAAATTGATTCTCTAGCATATGATTTCCTTTCTCCACTATAACAAGTTTTGTAATAATACAAATAAAGCCAATGGATTATTTTTGATGCCACTTTGTGGCTTGGGGTTTATTTCACAGTTGTAGAAAAGTGTTTTTGCAAACCAATGCAGTAGGACATAAGTAGAACAGACTCTTGTAGAGCAATTTGTAAATATTTCTTCCATCATATTATGTTATTACTCTCCTTATGCTAATCCCAAAATCTACACCACCACCACTATTCTCCGCTCTCATCTGCCACTTTATAATCCATATTTTTTATCTTCCTCTGCTTGAGATATTTATTCAGTTTTCCCTTAACTCTTGCTTGAGCTATTTCCCGTGGAAAAGTACATGTGCTAATAATGCACAGCGGTAGAGTTGCTGCCTTACAACGCCAGAGGCCTGAATTCAATCCTGCCTACGGGTGCTGTCTGTACGGAGTTTGTACGTTTTCCCTGTGACCTTCATTGGATTTCTCCAGGAGCTCCGTTTCCCTCCCACATTCCAAAGACATACAGGTTTGTAGGTTAATTGGCTTTGGTAAGAATTGTAAATTGTCCCTAAGTATGTGGGATAGTGCTAGTGTACGGGGATCGCTGGTCTACTGGTCTCGGTTGGTGAAGGGCCTGTATTTCTAAAACCAAAAAGGAAAACTAATGGGCCTTTCCCACTAAGGCGACTTTTTAGGTGACTGCAGAGGAGACTTTGCAATGGCCATATGGTCGCCACATGTTCACGGGTGGTTGCCGGAGAGTCACCTTCATGGTCATGAGGAGTTCCCACAATTTGGGAACTAGTGGCGGCCTCATTATGTTGAAAATGAGCGTCGACTATAATGAAGTCGCCATGGAGATTAGCGAGAATTTTCGAGCCGTAGATGGGTCACCAGAAGGTCGAAGGTTCTTGTAGGTTCTCATAGGCTGGAGCCGGTGCTGACCAGTGAATTTCATTGGCTCATTGAGGTAAAAGGGTAAGCAGTTGATTTCAGAACCAAGGAACCGATGGGTAATGTTAAATGTCCACTGAACTTCACAGCTGTGCATCTCTGGCTTCTTAAAAGTTGTTTCCACTCATTCTCCCTCCTCTCCCCCCCTTTTTTAAAGGACTTACCATACACTGTGCTTTAGTTGTCTTAATTACAGCACCAACTTTCCTGTTCATCGTGTGTCTGTATCTCCTTGGCTTTGCACCGTGGGAATTTTTTAGACAGCGCTCCCCCGCTTGCCTTGTCCCCTGCCTTTGCGATGTGTTTATGTGTGTGTGTTCCACTCTGACAGTCGCCGTTCCAGTTCCCGGGTTTTCAGGCGACTGCCGGCAACTCGACAGTCGCCAGCAATCCGTTGAAAAATCACCCGAGTGGGACAGGCCCATTAGCCTTCCGTAAACAGTGGTAGGAAAATGATCTTCATTTTCTCCCCACTTTCAAAGGGAAAATTCCAAATGAATAATCTTTCATCTTTAAAGCTGGAATATGGAGAAATTTCATAGAAGTTAATATAATCAATTTCTAAAATAGTTATCCAGGAAATTTATATTTTATGCTTTGCATATGGGAACCAAATTACTTTTGAGAAAAATTTTAGCAGTAATTTGCTATAAAGAGATATATTTATTCCAAAATTGTTTTGAAACATAGAGTTGGTGACCACTGAACCCACATGGGAATAGAATAATGGTGTTTGAACCAACTATAGACGGTGATATATAAAGAAAGCACAGAATACTATAGAAAACTATGACAGTGAAAAAGGCTTCAGTGCAATTGTTTGACTACTCAGAGGCTCTATAAGGCATCGGACTACATTTGGGGTATTGTGAGCTGTTTTGGGCTCCATATCTAAGGAAGGGTGTGTTGGTGTTGGATAAGGGCCAGAGGAGGTTTAGGAGAAAGATCCCAGGAATCATTGGGTTAACATATGATGAGCGTTTAACAACACTGGACCTGCACTTACTGGAGTTTAGAAGGATAAGGGGAGACCTCATTGAAACTTGCAAAATAGTGAAAGGCCTGGATAGAGTGAATGTGGAGAGGATGTTTCCACTAGTAGGAACGTCTAGGCCATAGCCTCAGAATAAAAGGATGTACATTTAGAAAGGAGATGAGGAGGAATTGATTTAGTCAGAGGGTGGTGAATCTGTGGAATTAATTGCCACGGATGGCTGTGGAGGCCAAGCTAATGGATATTTTTAAGACGGAAATTGACAGATTCTTGATTAGTAAGGTGTCAGGGGTTATGGAGAGAGGCAGGAGAATGGTGTTGAGTGGGAAAGATAGATCAGCCATGAGCAGACATGGGCTATATGTAGCAATGTTACATAATTTTGAGATATAAAAAATCAAGTCTGCAATTTATCCCATCAGATAAAGCATAAAAATAAGTTTATTTTGACACCTAATTCACTTTCATATCTCAAGTATTTAAAAGGTTATGGCCATTTTCATACTGGGAAATGAGCATCTTGTTCCCTATTGATTTTCTATGGACATAACAAAAAAGCTGTGATCGTGAACAGTCAAAAGCCCATAACTTTCTTAAAAATTAAGAGAACTGAATGAAATTTTCAGTTATCATAGATTGAAGCATTCTGAAACAAATATAAAATTATCTTACTTGGATGACCTGAAATTAAAGCATATAATTAGTTAGTTACCTAATTGTAGCTAATTTCAGACTTCAATTACTAGATCTAAACATCTATCCATTTCTTAATAAATGATTAACATTTTTAAATAGCCTAAATGTCCAAATAATATTCACAAATAATTCAAAATAAAACATGATTTTTAAATCTCATTTACATGAATTTATAGACCAAATGGAAGGAATTTAGTGTTCAATTGCTGTAAATAAATGCCCATTTAAATCAGCTTTCCAGTGGGTCCCTGTGGAACGCGCTGGTTTAGAACGTTCACATTGCGGTAGATTTGTGCCTCAAATGCCGAGAAAATACTGCGGGATATAATAGGCCCAAAATGAGCTACTCGCAATATTAAACTTTGTATAAAGGGATCTTTAGAATCCCTTTTTAATGTAAAAATATACAGCCTACCTTCTGTGGTTTGCTTTATGAGACCCTGCGGTTGCTGGTGGTCGTGGGTTTAGAGGTTGATTTTTAAACTACTATAACTATTATACGTGACCTTTAAAACTAATAGTAGCTTTTGCGACGGGGTCTTCCAGCGATTTTTCGTTAATAATTAACTAGGCTGAACATCTTCGATTTGAACAACTTAGAGAAAATCGCGTTTTAAACCCGCCCCCCTCTAAACGGCGCCAAAATCGCGCACATGGGCAGCAGCAGATTTTCAACGACGCTTCAGGTAGGCTTTGCAACATACCTACACTATACTAAACTACACAACTACAACAACAACAACAACGACAACTATATATTTACAACAACTACACGATATCTAGACCACACTACACTACAACTATATATCTACAACTACACTACAACGACTACAACAACAACAACGACAACAACATATCTACAACAACTACACGATATATCGGCGACAACATTATTTACCTCAACTCTGTCCGTCCGCCGGGAACCGCCGCTTCTTCTCCGCCGCCATTTTGATGCGGTCGATGGGGCGGGCGGAAGGACGGCCATCTTGGTGAGGTCGTCAGCCGGCGGCCATCTCGGTGAGGTCGTCAGCCGGCCGGCGGCCATCTTGGTGAGGTCGTCAGCCGACCGGCGGCCATCTTGCTGAGGTCGTCAGCCGACCGGCGGCCATCCTGGTGAAGGTACACAAAATTGCTGGAGGAACTCAGCGGGTGCAGCAGCATCTATGGAGCGAAGGAAATAGGCGACGTTTCGGGCCGAAACCCTTCTTCAGACTGATGGGGGGTGGGGAAAGAAAGAAGGAAAAAGGGGAAGAGGAGGAGCCCGAGGGCGGGCGGATGGGAGGGTGGGAGGAGACAGCTAGAGGGTGAAGGAAGGGGAGGGGACAGCACAGGCTAGCCAAATTGGGGAATTCAATGTTGATGCCATAGGGGCGCAAGGACCCCAGACGGAATATGAGGTGCTGTTCCTCCAATTTCCGCTGTTGCTCACTCTGGCAATGGAGGAGACCCAGGACAGAGAGGTCGGATTGGGAATGGGAGGGGGAGTTGAAGTGCTGAGCCACCGGGAGGTCATGTAGGTTAAGGCGGACCGAGCGGAGGTGTTCGGCGAAACGGTCGCCCAACCTACGCTTGGTCTCACCGATGTAAATTAGCTGACATCTAGAGCAGCGGATGCAGTAGATGAGGTTGGAGGAGATACAGGTGAACCTTTGTCGCACCTGGAACGACTGCTTGGGACCTTGAATGGAGTCGAGGGGGGAGGTGAAGGGACAGGTGTTGCATTTCTTGCGGTTGCAACGGAAAGTGCCCGGGGAGGGGGTGGTGCGGGAGGGAAGGGAAGAATTGACGAGGGAGTTGCGGAGGGAGCGGTCTTTGCGGAAGGCAGACATGGGGGGAGATGGGAAGATGTGGCGAGTGGTGGGGTCACGTTGGAGGTGGCGGAAATGGCGGAGGATTATGTGTTGTATTTGCCGGCTGGTGGGGTGAAAGGTGAGGACCAGAGGGACTCTGCCCTTGTTGCGTGTGCGGGGATGGGGAGAGAGAGCAGTGTTGCGGGGTATGGATGAGACCCTGGTGTGAGCCTCATCTATGGTGGCGGAGGGGAATCCCCGTTCCCTGAAGAACGAGGACATTTCCGATGCCCTGGTATGAAATGTCTCATCCTGGGAACAGATGCGGCGTAGGCGGAGGAATTGGGAGTAAGGGATGGAGTCTTTACAGGGGGCAGGGTGGGAAGACGTGTAGTCCAGATAGCCATGTGAGTCAGTGGGTTTATAATGTATGTCGGTCAGGAGTCTGTCCCCTGCGATGGAGATGGTGAGGTCAAGGAATGGTAGGGAAGTGTCGGAAATCGTCCAGGTGTATTGGAGTGCCGGATGGAAGTTGGTGGTGAAGTGGATGAAGTCAGTCAGTTGTGTGTGGGTGCAGGAGGTGGCACCAAAGCAGTCGTCAATGTTACAGGGGGCAGGGTGGGAAGACGTGTAGTCCAGATAAGGCCAACCTTCCATTTTCCAGCATCTGCAGCTCCTTCTTGAACACGACCCCCTCACCACGACCTCACCAGGATGGCCGCCGGCTGACGACCTCACCAGGATGGCCTACGTGTAGGCCATCCTGGTGAGGTCGTCAGCCGACCGGCGGCCATCTTGCTGAGGTCGTCAGCCGACCGGCGGCCATCCTGGTGAGGTCGTCAGCCGGCGGCCATCCTGGTGAGGTCGTGGTGAGGGGGTCGTGTTCAAGAAGGAGCTGCAGATGCTGGAAAATGGAAGGTTGTTTACAGCCCCGAGACGATCCACAGAAGCTGCTGCTGCTGCTGCTGCACCTGCTGCGCCCGCACCGTGTAAATCAAAGATCCTACAGCGGAACATCTGCTGTAGGATGTACACAAAATTGCTGGGGAAACTCAGCGGGTGCAGCAGCATCTATGGAGCAGAAGGAATAGGCGACGTTTCGGGCCGAAACCCTTCTTCAGACTGATGGGGTGTGGGGGAGAAGGAAGGAAAAGGGGAGGAGGAGGAGGAGCCCGAGGGCGGGCGGATGGGAGGAGGCAGCTCGAGGGTTAAGGAAGGGGAGGAGACAGCAAGGACTAGCAAAACTGGGAGAATTCAATGTTCATTCCATCCGGACGCAAGGTCCCCAGGCGGAATATGAGGTGCTGTTCCTCCAATTTCCGGTGTTGCTCACTCTGGCCATGGAGGAGACCCAGGACAGAGAGGTCGGAGACGGATTGTGAATGGGAGGGGGAGTTGAAGTGCTGAGCTGAGATATATAGTGTAGTCCCCCTCCCATTCCCAATCCGACCTCTCTGTCCTGGGTCTCCTCCGTTGCCAGAGTGAGCAACAGCGGAAATTGGAGGAACAGCACCTCATATTCCGTCTGGGGACCTTGCGTCCGGATGGCATTAACATTGAATTCTCCCAATTTTGCTAGCCCGTGCTGTCTCCTCCCCTTCCTTAACCCTCTAGCTGTCTCCTCCCACCCTCCCATCCGCCCGCCCTCGTGCTCCTCCTCCTCCCCTTTTCCTTCTTTCTTTCCCCCCCCCCACGCCCCATCAGTCTGAAGAAGGGTTTCGGCCCGAAACGTCGCCTATTTCCTTCGCTCCATAGATGCTGCTGCACCCGCTGAGATTCCCCAGCAATTTTGTGTACCTTCGATATTCCAGCATCTGCAGTTCCCTTTTGAACACCATATTGGGACAGATGGCCACAATACTGCAGGGCAGAACTCTTTGTCCTCTACTTCCATGTCCCTTGCCACACCTCCTCCAACCCAGCCGAAGTTTCCAGACTGAGCCACCCCTCTCTCCCAGCACTCCTGTACTACCTGTTTTGTTGGGTGGTTCTCTCCATGACCCTTAAGGCTTAGCTAGTAATTAGCCATTAGTTGTCTGCGGCGCAGTCTCAACGGCGGGACCCATCACATCCGTTGTTATCCGTTATTATCTAAATGGTGGCCGACTAGGAAAAGGGGAGATGCAGCGAGACCTGGGTGTCATGGTACACCAGTCATTGAAAGTAGGCATGCAGGTGCAGCAGGCAGTGAAGAAGGCGAATGGTATGTTAGCTTTCATAGCAAAAGGATTTGAGTCTAGGAGCAGGGAGGTTCTACTGCAGTTGTACAGGGTCTTGGTGAGACCACACCTGGAGTATTGCGTACAGTTTTGCTCTCCAAATCTGAGGAAGGGCATTATTGCCATAGAGGGAGTGCAGAGAAGGTTCACCAGACTGATTCCTGGGATGTCAGGACTGTCTTATGAAGAAAGACTGGATAGACTTGGTTTATACTCTCTAGAATTTAGGAGATTGAGGGGGGGATCTTATAGAAACTTACAAAATTCTTAAGGGGTTGGACAGGCTAGATGCAGGAAGATTGCTCCCGATGTTGGGGAAGTCCAGGACAAGCGGTCACAGCTTAAGGATAAGGGGGAAATCCTTTAAAACCGAGATGAGAAGAACTTTTTTCACACAGAGAGTGGTGAATCTGTGGAATTCTCTGCCACAGAAGGTAGTCGAGGCCACACAGTTCATTGGCTATATTTAAGAGGGAGTTAGATGTGGCCCTTGTGGCTAAATGGATCAGGGGGTATGGAGAGAAGGCAGGTACGGGATACTGAGTTGGATGATCAGCCATGATCATATTGAATGGCGGTGCAGGCTCGAAGGGCCGAATGGCCTACTCCTGCACCTATTTTCTATGTATGTAAGGCATCGCCCGCTCCATGAAGGTGTCCCAGCGTTGTGCCGCTGCCGAAGCTGTAGTCCCGGCCGTTCCCAACACGAAACGCCGCTCCAGTCCGATGGTAGGCCGTGGGTTTTGAATTACATTTTACTCAGATGCAAGCCAAGGAATGGCATCATTGTTAGCTGTTAATTGGACATAATCAACCTCAGCAAATTGACAATATCCTATTGAAAGACAGTGGGTGTTTAAGCTGTCAGGCCATTTTATTATTTGCCAAAATATACATCTACATAGCATAATGATAGAAAACTTTTCTACACATCACTCATAAGTCTGGAGATTTTTTTAATGATACATTTAGCTTCAGAAGCATTTACCTTTTGCATGTACAAACCCACTTCAGAACCATGGGCGATTTAAAAAATTTACAGCCAGATTTATCACTTCTGAAACTTTTTAGATACCAAAGGAACCAAGAAAAAACACAAATAATGCCTCGCTGTTGATTAAATGCAGTGAGCAAAGGCAATAATTCCCAATATTTTCAATCTCGATATCTGCACGGCCAATGTTCGCCAAGCACTTTAGCTGTTGTTGTTCCTTCAGCTCTCGCTTCTCTTTACCTTCATTTCGCTTCACTTTGGGAATTCTGAAGAAGGATAGATGTCTCTCACGGTTACCCCGACTTCCACAATTATTTACAGCGCAAAAATTCGCCATTTTGGCAGTTGTTAACAGGTAGGAAAGTTATGCGTTTCATGTATTAACAACATATACTGGAAGCTGCGATGTCCTCCAGATGTATAGAGCGGCGTCATGCGTCATGCCCTTTGACCCGGTGACCTTGCGTGCAACCCCCCTTTATACACACACACACTCTCTCAGACACACACACTCTCAGACACACACACACTCTCAGCCACACACACACTCTCAGACACACACTCTCACTCACGCACGCACGCACTCTCACACACGCACACACTCATGCACACACTCTCACTCACGCACACACTCTCAGACACACACACGCGCACACACACACAGACTCACTTACTCACACACACAGACTCACTCACTCACACACACACACAGACTCACTCACTCACACACACAGACTCACTCGCACAGACTCACTCACTCACTCACAGACACACACACAGACACACACACACACAGACACACACAGACACAGACACACACAGACACACACTCACACAGTCACACACTCACACAGTCACACACACACAGTCACTCACACACTGACACACACACACACACACACAACCAATACTAAAATGCCAAGCAACTTCAGAAAGTGGTAAACATAGCGTGGAAACCGAATGATTCAAATGTTTAAAGTCTCCAAATTTGCAAACATTTACAACCAAAACATTTTCTGAAAACCCACACACACACACACACACACACTCACACACTCACACACACTCACACACTCACATACACACACACACACACACACACACACTCACACACACACTCACACACACTCACACACACTCACAATCAATACTAAAACATTAACAACTCTCTGATTTTCCATCGGTGGGGAAAAGCCTCCGGTCCAGCTCAGCGGAGGGGGACTCTGAGCGAGGTGGCCAAAAATCACAGCCGTAAGTGGCGGCGTTCTTTCAGAAATCACGAAATAGAAAGTCAGAAAGTGGTCAAGATCTTAGTTTTAGTTATATAGATGAAGTAAAAAATTCAATTAAAAAAATGGCAACGTTGCACTTGTCAAAGTCCAAGCCTTTACTTTCCACTCTCTTCATGTTTATTTTTTTGCTGTTTCAGCATAGATGACAGACTCATCTTCCTTTGAAGAAACAAGGTTCTGAAAGAGAAAGATATACCATTGTATTTCCGTTGCTGTTGTCGCTGTTTAGATCAGTAAACAGATTACAGCTTTAATTCATACTTGTACGATCTGGGATTTCAACAACATGAATCAATATACATACAGTGCCTGATGCTTGATTGGAGGACAGTGTATTATCGCTGTTGCCTGTAATAAATGCAAATATCACAATTAAAAATGACATTGGTGGATGATGTTGACAAAGGAAACGACAAATGGAATATTAACGTCTAACGCTTACTACATTTTGCTCTTCCTGGCAGTGGATCAACAAGACATTGAATTCCAGAAAACCCATCTGTCATACCTCTGCATTTACAGTGAGCTGCAGGAATGGTCACCATGAACAAGACACCCTTATATTGCTACAGAAGGAATCGACTATGAACAAGTGAACTAGCACAGCAATTGACAGAGCAGCAGCCCTGGCAGGACATAAGCTACAAAGCTGCATCTGTGGCTGGGACAAGATAACATCAGAGAAGGGTCTCAAGATCCACCAGGGCAGGGAAAAGTGCCTGGGAGAGCTTGGTGTGGGGCCTCGCATTGACCATGACCTTCTAAGAGGAAGGCCAAACCAGTCGAGTGAAGCCCAGTGGCAGGTTGACCACCACAGTCCACAGGGTATCAGCACCCCAGGTGAATCTCAACCAAGTACTGTCCTACCGACGGACACGAGTCCAGAGCCCAACCGGCCACAGTCAGCGGTAGAGAGGAAGATGGAAGGATAAAAGCAGAATGGAGCAGTCACTGGCTGTGGCTGAAGAGAAAAGATGCTGTCTGGGTTGCCACGTGACTGACCATCTAGAGGCTAACCATAAGACACACACCCAGGGCTGATCACCCTGCGGTGGGCCTGCCTTGACTGAGGGTGGGTGTCTTGTGATAAAAGGCCGAAACACCCAGTGATGTTGAGGTACACAACTGAAGATGTGTCTGGTTGGTAGCAAAATCACCTAGTGGTCACCCCCAAGAATATCGGGTGTCAGTTGTGGTGAAGAACCTTAGGGATTGTAACATCCAGCCCTACTAATCAATATCACTTCAAGCTCAGTCAGGAGTTGTGCAGAAGAATGTTCTTCAGATGGACATAAATGGTGTCTTGGTTTCACTCCCCATCACCAACGCCAATGCACAACAGAGTTGTAACAGTGGCCTGGATGTCACTGGTTGGATCCCTGGAGTGGCTATTGTACCCATTCAGTGTAGGCTAGGGGACCAGAGCCCACAGAGTAGGCTAGGGGACCAGAGCCCACAGAGTAGGTTAGGGGATCAGAACACACTCCCTGTAGTTTAGGGAACCAGAACACACTCGGAGAAGGTTGGGCTCCTAACTGAGCCTCAGCTGACTGTCCCACTTCATGTTGATGAGCAGAGTGAGGGACTTTATCCCAGGAATGCCTGATGCTGTTGTAAGGTGGGCAAAGACAGCAGGGTTTCAGACTACTCTGTGCCAATAATCCTCACTGTGATAAAAGATTAAAACATATTTAAATAAAGTCATTTTACCACCAGTTGCTTTAGGCTGGAAGGAGATGGATCCATAGTGAATACCTTCCTCTGTATCTGTGGAAATAAGTTGGAAACAAAGAATTTATTTGTATTTGAAAAATGATGATTTAAGTCAATGCAGGGTCACGATACGAAACGCTGATCATTGCTTTCCCTCCATAGATGCTGAACGCCTCAACGTGGAGGGCCCGAACACCACCGGCTACGGGAGTTATGATCATCCCGTTAACGGAGGCTCGAGGCCCATGGCCGAGGAAGAACACTAGTGAAGGACTTGAACTTTATTTCTCCTTCCATCACAGTGAGGAATGTGTAGGAGTCACTGTGGTGGATGTTCATGTTAAAATGTGTTTTTGTGTCTGTTCCTTTCTAATTGTATGACTGACCTGGCCAATGAAATTCATCGTATGTTGCAAAACAGACTTGGAAAATAAAACCTGATTCTGATTCTGTCTGAGGTGGAAACAAAGAACTGCAGATGCTGGTTAATACACAAAGGGACACAAAGTGCTGGAGTACTTCTGCAGGTCAGGCAGCATCTCTGGAGGACATGTATAGGTGATGTTTCGGGTCGTGACCCTTCTTCAGACTCACAAGAAGGGTCTCGATCTGAAACATCACCTATCCACCATCTATTAATGATGCTCAAACCATTCTGAAATGATGTTGTTATTTTCACTTTAGAATAAAACCTGAACTAGTGGCAAAGTGAATTGGAGGCATTTCATGCTAGATGATATTTTGTGAAAGGGATGGTGACTTTTGGAAGGGCAAGTGTTGTCCATTCTTTAGAGAGCCACTAACCAATCTGTTAATTAGGATCAACAATAAATGAGGAGTGTGAATATGTTGTTCATGGTGATGTCTCAACATTGATGGGTTGGCCACGATAGTCCAGTGAAAGTTAGTCAATTGACCAATGCAGAGTAAGACCTGCAGTTGGATGAGGAAGATTGGGGCTGAGGGGTGAATTGACACAAGAGAGACTGTTGAATTGATCAATTAGTTTGTGTGTTTGAGGTTCTCTTCCTCACATTCTTGTTACAAAACTGAAATGTGAAATAGGTTGCTTCATCAAATACAACACCTGTACAACTAGAGATTCATTGACAGAGTCATCTATTTACCTTCTTGCTTTGTGTTCCTACTCACAGACATATATTCAGTAACACGGCTCATCTCAGGTACTGGGGTCACATTGATTTCTGGAAAATAAGTATTATTTTCTGATTAAGACTTTAATTCGGTTTGATTGTAAAGAAGTAACAATCCAGTGTTTAAACTGTAGCCCATTAATAATGAGATCCACCAGAATGACCAGGAACAGGACTTCAGATGTACGTCAGATACATTTAATTGTGGGATAAGACCATGTGTATAAAATCAGAGTCCATGGAAACACAGTGTTCCCTAAATTATGACCCATGGTACACAAGGCAAAGTTTTCCCTTGAAGTTTGAACCACCAAAGTGCAGTGGAGATACATACCTTGGTCTCCTGGTTTAGTGGTGTTAGGTAAATTGAATGGATTAAAGGCCGATAAATCCCCAGGGCCAGATAGGCTGCATCCCAGAGTACTTAAGGAAGTAGCCCCAGAAATAGTGGTTGCATTAATGATAATTTTTCAAAACTCTTTAGATTCTGGAGTAGTTCCTGAGGATTGGAGGGTAGCTAATGTAGCCCCACTTTTGAAAAAGGGAGGGAGAGAGAAAACAGGGAATTACAGACCAGTTAGTCTAACGTCGGTAGTGGGGAAACTGCTAGAATCAGTTATTAAGGATGGGATAGCAGCACATTTGGGAAGTGGTGAAATCATTGGACAAAGTCAGCATGGATTTATGAAGGGTAAATCATGTCTGACGAATCTTATAGAATTTTTCGAGGATGTAACTAGTAGAGTGGATAAGGGAGAACCAGTGGATGTGTTATATCTGGACTTTCAGAAGGCTTTCGACAAGGTCCCACATAAGAGATTAATATACAAACTTAAAGCACACGGTATTGGGGGTTCAGTATTGATGTGGATAGAGAACTGGCTGGCAGACAGGAAGCAAAGAGTAGCAGTAAACGGGTCCTTTTCACAATGGCAGGCAGTGACTAGTGGGGTACCGCAAGGCTCTGTTCTGGGACCCCAGCTATTTACGATATATATTAATGATTTGGACGAGGGAATTGAATGCAACATCTCCAAGTTTGCGGTTGACACGAAGCTGGGGGGCAGTGTTAGCTGTGAGGAGGATGCTAGGAGGCTGCAAGGTGACTTGGATAGGCTGGTTGAGTGGGCAAATGCATGGCAGATACAGTATATGTGGATAAATGTGAGGTTATCCACTTTGGTGGCAAAAACAGGAAAGTAGATTATTACAGAATGGTGGCCGATTAGGAAAGGGGGAGATGCAACGAGACCTGGGTGTCATGGTACACCAGTCATTAAAAGTAGGCATGCAGGTGCAGCAGGCCGTGAAGAAGGCGAATGGTATGTTAGCATTCATAGCAAAAGGATTTGAGTATAGGAGCAGGGAGGTTCTACTGCAGTTGTACAGGGTCTTGGTGAGACTACACCTGGAGTATTGCGTACAGTTTTAGTCTCCTAATCTGAGGAAAGACATTCTTGCCATGGAGGGAGTACAGAGAAGGTTCACCAGACTGATTCCTGGGATGTCAGGACTTTCATATGAAGAAAGACTGGATAGACTCGGTTTGTACTCGCTAGAATTTAGAAGATTGAGGGGGGATCTTATAGAAACTTACAAAACTCTTAAGGGGTTGGACAGGCTAGATGCAGGAAGATTGTTCCCGATGTTGGGGAAGTCCAGAACAAGGGGTCACAGTTTAAGGATAAGGGGGAAATCTTTTAGGACCGAGATGAGGAAAACCTTTTTCACACAGAGAGTGATGAATCTCTGGAATTCTCTGCCGCAGAAGGTAGTTGAGGCCAGTTCATTGGCTATATTTAAGAGGGAGTTAGATGTGGCCCTTGTGGCTAAAGGGATCAGGGGGTATGGAGAGAAGGCAGGTACAGGATACTGAGTTGGATGATCAGCCATGATCATATTGAATGGCGAATGGTGCAGGCTCGAAGGGCCGAATGGCCTCTACTCCTGCACCTATTGTCTATGTTTCTATGTTTACTGGCCCATATTTATCCCTCAGTAAATAGGAACATATTGAGGGAAAATTGGAGACCATATTTTCTACATAACTACACTAGCTATACTTCAACTTCTGGCATGTTTATTTGATAATGGTTTACACCAGGGATGGTGACATAATCACCACATGGTCAGATCATTGCAGAACACCACCTGAACAGCATCATACAGCAGACTCCTCACGGCAACACAGGTAGACAGGCCAATCCACATTGCATAAATAATGCTTCAATTGACCACAACAAGTCTGAAATCAATTTGTCAACAACATAAGCACAAACAGATACTTTTCTTATCCAAAATATATTGTTCTTTTCTCCTTGTAACAAAGATAACATTGTCATTGATAATTTGGGGGAATCTGTGCTGCATTAAGGATGTCTTCATGTACTTTACCTGTAGGCTTGTGCCTTCTTTGATACCACACCACTGCCAGTACAATGACGAGGAGAAGAGCCAGACTCCCGATAATTCCAGCAATGATGAATATCAAATCGTAATTCTCTGTCAAAATAATAAACACAGAGTTCACATTTGTAGAATAAATGCGCATCATTCAAAAGCTCCCCCAAAGACCAGGCATTAACCACACTGACTAATTTAGATCAGAAGTCTTGAGTTTAACTTGTGATCCAGATTAACTGAGACAAGGTACTGCAGGTGATAGTTTACCAATAAAAGACACAATGTGTTGAAGAAACTCAGCAGGTTAGGCAGGTGACATTTCAGGTCGCAGCCCATTAGTCTGAAGTAGGGTCCCAACCCAAAACCTCACCTATCCATGTTCTCCAGCGATTCCGCCTGTTCCGTTGAGTTACTCCAGCATATTGTGTCTTTTTCCCCCAGATTAATTTACCTTACTTAAAAACATAGAAACATAGAAAATAGGTGCAGGAGTAGAGGCCATTCGGCCCTTCGAGCCTGCACCGTCATTCAATATGATCATGGCTGATCATCCAACTCAGTATCCTGCACCTGCCTTCTCTCCATACCCCCTGATCCCTTTAGCCACAAGGGCCACATCTAACTCCCTCTTAAATATAGCCAATGAACTGTGGCCTCAACTACCTTCTGTGGCAGAGAATTCCAGAGATTCACCACTCTCTGTGTGAAAAATGTTTTCCTCATCTCGGTCCTAAAAGATTCCCCTTATCCTTAAACTGTGACCCGTTGTTCTGGACTTCCCCAACATCGGGAACAATTTTCCTGCATCTAGCCTGTCAAACCCCTTAAGAATTTTGTAAGTTTCTATAAGATCCCCCCTCTAATCTTCTAAATTCTAGCGAGTACAAACCGAGTACAAAGATCAGAGAGCCACAACTTGCCTCAGCAGCCATCAGTTAGAGACTGTAAACATTCACACACGTTTCTATTTCTTGGTTACAATCAGCTGACATTTCTCAGGCAGGAGATGGGAGCTGATGGTTGGCTGATAAAGTAGCTGATTCAGCTGTGATACTTCCCATTGTACAGTGGACAAATGTCTATCATAGTCTAAGCCTGGAACAATGGTTGAATGAGCACTGCTGACAACAGAGTGGACATTGCCCTCCAGTTTCAATCCTCTCTAACCAGGAGCACAAGAACTGTAAATGTTAGAAATATTCAGCCGTTTGAGCAGTATCTGTGGAAAGGGAAAGATGTGAGTTCATGTTTGTGTTGGCAGATTCAAAGAAAGGATCTTTGACAAAAGACAATAGACAATAGGTGCAGGAGTTGGCCATTCAGCCCCTCAAGCCAACACTCAACATTTATTAACAAGACAAAGTCCACATACAAACAAGATATACAAATCACACAGCAGCTGTCAGCATCACATCAGATCATCCTAGAGTTCTGTCACAGAAGCATCACATTCACAGGCACCCACGCAAGCTCATCATATTTAATCCAACTTAATATATAATCACTCGTTATGTTAAACCAGACACTTGTATGTCACTAGAATAACTTATTTTGTCATTGATGGCCATTATGTATGTACTTATACACAGTCACACACATGTCTGTATATATGGTTCCAAATACACATATACAATACCAATCGAACTCCTCCCCTCCACTGGGGCTATGGAGAAATCGTGTCTTTAATCAGTCTTGGCATCTGTAGTAATACCGATGTCCACATAATGTTGAAAGCATCCGTCCTCAACTGGAGTTTAGCTGTTATACGTTCCATCATATATACACTTTTCAATCTTTCCCTCCACTGTTGAACATTTGGTGACTTTACATTTCTCCATGACACTGTAATCATCTTCTTTTTAATCAACAGGAACACCCCAAGCAAGCATGTGTGACACGCTAGAATTTAGAAGATTGAGGGGGGATCTTATAGAAAAGTACAAAATTATTAAGGGGTTGGACAGGCTAGCTGCAGGAAGATTTTTCCCGATGTTGGGGAAGTCCAGAACAAGGGGTCACAGTTTAAGGATAAGAGGGAAATATTTTAGGACCGAGATGAGAAAATCATTTTTTCACACACAGAGAGTGGTGAATCTGTGGAATTCTCTGCCACAGAAGGTAGTTGAGGCCACAGTTCATTGGCTATATTTAAGAGGGAGTTAGATGTGGCCCTTGTGGCTAAAGGGATCAGGGGGTATGGAGAGAAGGCAGGTATTCTTCTCCATACCCCCTGATCCCTTTAGCTACAAGGGCCACATCTAACTCCCTCTTAAATATAGCCAATGAACTGTGTGGCCTCAACTACCTTCTGCGGGAGAGAATTCCAGAGATTCACCACTCTCTGTGTGAAAAAAGTTTTCCTCATCTCGGTCCTAAAAGATTTCTCCCTTATCCTTAAACTGTGACCCCTTGTTCTGGACTTCCCCAATATCGGGAACAATCTTCCTGTATCTAGCCTGTCCAACCCCTTAAGAATTTTGTAAGTTTCTATAAGAAACTTGTTTGTTAACGTATGACCCAAAAGACATGTCTTTTCCCACATTTCATCAGTAATAATATGTGAAATGTGAAATAGGTTGCTTCATCAAATACAATACCTGTACAACTAGAGATTTATTGACAGAGACATCTATTTACCTTGTTGCTTTGTGTTCGTACTCACAGATGTATATTCAGTAACATGGCTCATGTCAGGTACTGGGGTCACATTGGTTTCTGGAAAATAAGTATTTTATTTTCTGATTAAGACTTTAATTTGGTTTGATTTTAAACGAGCAACAATCCAGTGTTTCAACTGTACCCCATTAATAATGAGATCCACCAGAATGACCAGGAACATGACTTCAGATGTACGTCAGATACATTTAATTGTTGGATAAGACCTTGTGTATAAAATCAGAGTCCATGGAAACACAGTGTTCCCTAAATTATGACCACGTTAGGATGGTACACAAGGCAAAGTTTTCACTTGAAGTTTGAACCACCAAAGTGCAGTGGAGATACATACCTTGGTCTCCTGGTTTCCTGGCCCATATTTATCCCTGTTTGTTAACGTATGAACAAAAGACATGTATTTTCCCACATTTCATCAGTAATAGTAATATTCATTTCCAATTCCCATTTCTGTTTCGTTTCTATAGTGTTTCCTTTTACATAATCTTGAAGTCCTTTATATAAATCCTGGTTCAACCAGATGAATGTTTGAGTACACAGCGGCATGCAGTAAAACATGACATAGATCAGGTCAACTAATACTGACCGACCTACAGTCAGATCAGTAACAGAGGGAGGGATATGGGTGGATGTGGAGCAAGAACATAAAAGGAAAACTCTGCAATTGGAAGGGGTGGGAAATGAGTTGAAAGAGGAAGGGAAGAGAATAGGATCACTGGGTGGTGGTATAAATGCGTGCACAATAAAGGGGGGCGAGAAGTGGAGTTCGGGAAGTGTTATTTGAAATTTGAAAATTCATTGATCATAACAGAGTTAGACCACTCAAACTGGAAGAAAATATTCCACTCAAATTTCAGGACCAATAAACGACATCAAAACTCAATCATGACTCTAAGTATGAAGAACAAACCCTTATCACTTACTACTGTCCTTCTGATAGTACGGGACAAAAAGCCGGGGCAGGTCTTGATCAAACAAAACACATCTCCAGTTCCCTCTGCCTCTCTCAGCTTTCTGAATAACCAGACTCAGTGATTTCTCTTCCTCAGTCAGTGTCTTTTCTCCAACACGTTTGCCATCGCCATTGATCCAAACCAGTCTCATTGACCAGGTGACGTGAGACACAGAGCAGGTCAGGGTAACGTTGTCTCCCTCAGTCACTGCATCAGACGGTTCAGCTGTGACTGTGGAAACAAGCAGGTTGTTTACATTTTAAACAATAAGTTCATCAGTAAACTCAGTGGCAACATTCTGACTCCTACCTTTCACTGTGATTAGATCAATGGCGGGAAATGAATTTTGTTCCAGATAACAGGCGTAAACTCCGGCATCTTGAAACACAACGGGGACAATCCTCACATTGAAATCCTTGCCATCGAAGTGTTTCCCTGAGGTCACCAGTCGATTCACGAAGTTGGTCCCATTGACATTGATGATGATGGGCTGAGAACGGTATGCAGATGCTATTACTTTCCACGGTTGAAGGGGACGAGGTGACCAGGTCCACTGAGCACGGGAATGGCTACGACCATTACTCCCAGAACAAACCAGGTGAAGTTCACTGTGACCGGTGCTGGAGCGGTAAAGTGTGTAGCTCCCATAATGTAAATCTGTATCAGAGAGACAGAGGATAACTCCTTTCAGTATTACAGTTACTGTGCCATACACAGATTCTCAACCGTATTCTTATAAACATCTGTGGTGTTTTGTTCAACTGATCAAGTTTCAAATGTAACATATTTCATGAATGCCGCACTAAACTCATCAGATCTTTATAAAATACAATGTGCTGTACGGCAGTAAGTTGCAGTGAAGTTTGGATATTCCACTCTACATTTCAACATGAGGTTGGCCCCCACACCCGGACTGTCCGGGAATGTCCCGGGATGGAATGAAACCTCCCGGAGACTCCCGAGAGCGGTGTGGGAGGTGAATGTCTCTGTCAGTCTGCAGGAGGTGGTTCAGGTTCAGGTTCGGGTTCGGGTTCGGGTTCGGGTTCGGGTTCGGGTTCGGGTTCGGGTTCGGGTTCGGGTTCGGGTTCGGGTTCGGGTTCGGGTTCGGGTTCAGGTTCAGGTTCAGGTTCAGGCTGTGGACAGAAGCAGCCCAGAGGATGCCTGCACGGGGACTGACCCGGACACGTTGGCACTTCAAGTGGGTCGGCACATTCCCATTATTCCCCCCATCCCTCTCCCATTCACACCCATTGATTCCCTGTCCTTCCCTGTTCCCCGGTCCTGCTCCCAGCTGAATGCTGATCCCAAGCCCGAGTCTGCAGCAGCTGGAATCACTTCAAGCAACACCAGACTCGGAGAGAAGGGTCAGTGTGGGGGAGAGGGGATGAATTGTTGTTCAGTGTTGATGTGTGGGTCGGGACCCCCAGTGTGAGTGTGAGCAGCAAGTGCTGGTGACTACACTTTCTATCTGACACTTTGACGTGAGTCCTGAATCAGTATCTCAGTCTCAGATACTGGAGCATTGATGGCAAGATGAGTCCTGTGTCTGTATCTCAGTCTCAGATACTGGAGCATTGATGGCAAGATGAGTCCTGTATCTCAGTCTCAGATACTGGAGCATTGATGGCAAGATGAGTCCTGTATCTGTATCTCAGTCTCAGATACTGGAGCATTGATGACAAGATGAGTCCTGTAACTCAGTCTCAGATACAGGAGCATTGATGACAAGATGAGTCCTGTATCAGTATCTCGGTCTCAGATACTGGAGCATTGATGACAAGATGAGTCCTGTATCAGTATCTCAGTCTCAGATACAGGAGCATTGATGACAAGATGAGTCCTGTATCAGTATCTCAGTCTCAGATACTGGAGCATTGATGGCAAGATGAGTCCTGTATCTCAGTCTCAGTCTCAGATACTGGAGCATTGATGACAAGATAAACTGACAAAATACTTTACTGAACAATGGTTACAGAAAGACATCTCCCTCCTGTGCTGTGTGTCTGTCACACAGAGACAAGCAGGCAGCTGCTCCACACAGAGACTTTCTGGAAACTTCTCCCTGATCATTGCAGCATTTTATACTGCAGAGCAGTTGGTCACTGCCACAGTTCTTCACGGAGCGCACATATAATATTACAAGAAGCACCGTGATACAAGTGTCTACTTGATACCCAATGGGAGGTGTGAACACTTACACTTGTTTACAGTAAAATCTCCGTTACTTGTGTGAACAATGGTTCCGTTTTCCCGCACTTCACACACATACAGCTTCCCATCCTCCACTTTAACGTGTCGAACCATCAGATAGACCGTGTTATCCAGGCGGATCTGATCAGTGTTGCCCCTGTTCTGCTGGGATGAGTCCATGGGTCTCCAGTGAAGACTGACTGTATCTGAGAGTCTGGAGATGGTGCAGCTGAGTGTAACGTCACTGCCCAGCAGAGGCCACCGTGGACTTGCCTCAACTGTGAAAAACAGATCAATGAGATTCAGAGTGAGTAGTGGTTTGTACAAGTCTAGTCCCAGATAGGACAATGACATTCTTGCTTGCTGCAGCACAACAGAATATTGTAGGCATCAATACAGAACAGATCAGTGTGTCCATATACCATAGAATATTTATATATACACACATAAATAAACAGATAAAGTACAATAGGCTGTTATAATTTAGAGTTTGTTTGAAGTTGTGTTTAATAGTCTGATGGCTGTGGGGAAGATGCTGTTCCTGAACCTGGATGTTGCAGATTTCAGTACCTTCTACCTGAAGGTAGCAGGGAGATGAGTGTGTGGCCAGGATGGTGTGGGTCCTTGATGATACTGCCAGCCTTTTTGAGGCAGCAACTGCGATAGATCCCCTCGATGGGAGGGAGGTCAGAGCCGAGGATGGGCTGGGCAGTGTTTACTACTTTTTGCAGCCTTTTCCTCTCCAGGGCGCTCAAGTTGCCGAACCAAGCCACGATGCAACCGGTCAGCATGCTCTCTACTGTGCACCTGTAGAAGTTCGAGAGAGTCCTCCTTGACAAACCGACTCTCCGTAATCTTCTCAGGAAGTAGAGGAGCTGATGTGCTTTCTTTATAATTGCATCAGTGTTCTGGGACCAGGAGAGATCTTTGGAAAGATGCACGCCCAGGAATTTGAAACTCTTGACCCTTTCCACCATCGACCCGTTGATATAAACGGGGCTGTGGGTCTCCCTCCTATCCCTTCCAAAGTCCACAATCAGTACCTTGGTTTTGCTGGTGTTGAGGGCCAGGTTATTGTGCTGGCACCATATGGACAGTTGCTCGATCTCTCTTCTATAATCTGACTCATCCCCATCTGTGATACGTCCCAACAACAGTGGTGTCGTCAGCGAACTTGGTGATGGAGTTCGCACTATGACCGGCTACACAGTCATGAGTATAGAGTGAGTACAGCAGGGGGCTGAGCACGCAGCCTTGAGGTGCTCCCGTGCTGATTGTTATCGAGGCTGACACATTTCCACCAATACGTACAGACTGTGGTCTGTGAATGAGAAACATAGAAACATAGACAATAGGTGCAGGAGTAGAGGCCAATCGGCTCTTCGAGCCAGCACCGCCATTCAATATGATCATGGCTGATCATCCAACTCAGTATCCTGTACCTGCCTTCTCTCCATACCCGCTGATCCCTTTAGCCACAAGGGCCACATCTAACTCCCTCTTAAATATAGCCAATGAACTGGCCTCAACTACCTTCTGTGGCAGAGAATTCCACAGATTCACCACTCTCTGTGTAAAAAATGATTTTCTCATCTCGGTCCTAAAAGACTTCCGTCTTATCCTTAAACTGTGACCCCTTGTTCTGGACTTCTCCAACATCGGGAACAATCTTTCTGCATCTAGCCTATCCAACCCCTTAAGAATTTAGTAAGTTTCTATAAGATCCTCCCTCAATCTTCTACATTATAGCGAGTACAAGCCGAGTCTGTCCAGTCTTTCTTCATATGAAAGTCCTGACATCCCAGGAATCAGTCTGGTGAACATTCTCTGTACTCCCTCTATGGCAAGAATGTATTTCCTCAGATTAGGAGACCAAAACTGTACGCAATACTCCAGGTGTGGTCTCACCAAGACCCTGTACAACTGCAGTAGAACCTCCCTGCTCTTATACTCAAATCCTTTTGCTATGAATGCTAACATACCATTGGCTTTCTTCACTGCCTGCTGCACCTGCATGCCTACTTTCAATGACTGGTGTACCATGGCACCCAGGTCTCGTTGCATCTCCCCTTTTCCTAATCGGCCACCATTCAGATAATAGTCTACTTTCCTGTTTTGCCACCAAAGTGGATAACCTCACATTTATCCACATTATACTGCATATGCCATGCATTTGCCCACTCACCCAGCCGATCTAAGTCACCTTGCAGCCTCCTAGCATCCTCCTCACAGCTAACACTGCCCCCCAGCTTCGTGTCATCCGCAAACTTGGAGATGTTGCATTCAATTCCCTCGTCCAAATCATTAATATATATCATAAATAGCTGGGGTCCCCGCACCGAGCCTTGCGGTACCCCACTAGTCACTGCCTGCCATTGTGAAAAGGACCGGTTTACTCTTACTCTTTGCTTCCTGTCTGCCAGCCAGTTCTCTATCCACATCAATACTGAACCCCCAATACCGTGTGCTTTAAATTTGTATGCTAATCTCTTATGTGGGACCTTGTCGAAAGCCTTCTGAAAGTCCAGATATAACACATCCACTGGTTCTCCCTTATCCACTCTACTAGTTACATCCTCGAAAAATTCTATAAGGAAGTCGAGGATCCAATTGCAGATCCAAATCCAGTTCTGCGAGTTTGGTAACCAGCTTGGAGGGGATGATTGTATTAAATGCCGGCTGTTCACCGTGGGACTGCAGGTGGAACCGGCAACATACAGGCATTGTTGTATTTACACATGCTCTGTTTCAAATATTCACACTGTTGAATATGCATCTATTTCCACTCCTTCTAGGTGTATCTGATTGGTCTCAAGAGGTGAACTCTATGACAGAGCCCTTGTTCCACAGGTGAAGGATGGACTTCCATCCACCTGGTCACAGGGTAACATTAAGTAGCAGTGTTACCCCGGGACCACTACACGGACACATTGGTACCATACCACCTTGCTTGCCGCGATCACCTTACCGTGTGCCGGCAAGAAGACCATGGTATTCGCTGCGGCTAGATTCATTGATTTGCTGTTCCCAGTGAAGTCATCAAACTATTATCACCCATCCCTGCTGATCATTACAGAATCAATGAACAAAATCACTTCCCCAGTTGTTTGACTTTTCACCGGGTGGAAGAAGTCTCACAATTCCCGCCATCTCTCATCATTCATTATAGGTGACAATATTTACAGAGATTAATTCAACATTATTGATCCTTATCGCATCCACTCACCTTTCATCCCAAATATTTCATATTGTTTCAGGATTTGCTTTCTCGGTTCTGTTTGATTCAAAGTGAAAATTCCTGCCCATTTAAATGTGGGTTTATAAATTGTTAGAGCAAGGGTATAGAGATTCACTTTCATCCCCGGGTACAAGTTGCCAGCGGCGTTATCTTTGATCCAAGAGTTCCCCGTTCTTTTAACAGACATCAATATTCTGATTTCCTTCCCTGAGTGTGGTTTCCATTCCCAGACAACAACAGTGGCTTTCTCAGCATTGTCCGATCCGTTTAACACAATGTCGTCTCCATTATCCAAGAAATACATTCGATTTCTGTTTTCTGTTGCAAATACGAACAATGAAGAATTAACATTTAAAACACATTTTCCCCACCCACCCCATATCTGTAATCATTAATTTTGAACTGAATTTAATTCCAGACAGTTGTGTTCTTCCTTGGAAACCCCAGCGAGGAAGTCACGGTTTGTGAAGAGATGTGTGTGTGGAATAACCTGGCCTGATTGATGCAGGGATATTTCATCACATGAGTGAGTGAGTGAGTGAGTGAGTGGGGGGGGGGGAGGGAGGGAGGTGGGAATAGGGTTTTGTGTTGGGGTTAGTGGAGGAACTACACCTGGTTTTGAAGGGACTTTGTGGGAGCGTGAAGTGAAGACATTGCGTCTGGTTCTCGGGCTGCGACTGGATCGATAAGTCGAGGGCAGATCCACCCACATGGACTGTGGTGAGGAGATGTTGGGGAGGATAGTGTGGACAATCGTGTCAAAGGCTGCAGAGGCTGAGCGGGATGAGGAGGGAGAGTTTAACTCTGCAACAAGTTCACAGCAGACCATTTCTGACTTTGATAAGGACCGTGTCGGTGCAGGAGAAGGAGAGGAAGTTGATGGAATGGGCTCAGAAATGGAGGTCCAGCAAGGATGGTGTGGATTTGTGAAGCAGCAACACATTCAGGTATGTGGAATGGAGGTCCAGCAAGGATGGTGTGGATTTGTGAGGCAGCAACACATACAGGGATGTGGAATGGAGGTCCAGCAAGGATGGTGTGGATTTGTGAAGCAGCAACACATTCAGGGATGTGGAATGGATGTCCAGCAAGGATGGTGTGGATTTGTGAGGCAGCAACACATTCAGGGATGTGGAATGGAGGTCCAGCAGGGATGGTGTGGATTTGTGAGGCAGCAACACATTCAGGGATGTGGAATGGAGGTCCAGCAACGATGGAGTGGATTTGTGATGGAACAACACATACAGGGATGTGGAGAGGAAAGTGAGATTGACAATAGGGTGCGGGTTTACACGGACAATGATAATTAATGCTAGGTGATTGTGACCGGTGAAGAGAAAGTACTTACTCTGTGTGGAAACTGGTCGAAGCAGGAAAACAAAGAAACCCAAGATCAAACCAGCTGGCAAACTGTTGCAGAGAAACCTCGGCCTCATTTTGTACATTCTCTGTTTGGAAACAAGGTGCAGTTTTAGACTAAGGATCAGTAAATTGGTAGTTGGCAAATGTTGTATTGAGTACAGCCAGTTTGAAACTCCTGACCCTGGGGCATTTTAGAATTGGCCGCACACAATTACACGGGGAAAATACATTCACTTGGTGGATTCTGCTGCTGGAATATTGTCACTTCAGTAATCTGGGATTTCACCACCATATTCAACTGCCATTGTCCCAAATCATTCATCTGTACTCCGCCTTTTCTATGTTTGACTCAATTACCTCCGACCACTGGTGAAATGTTCTCAACTAAATCACACCTCGCTAGTGAGTTAATGAACAGAGAAGACAACACAATGGCAATGGACATTCAATATTCTTAAATGGTCCCAGGACGTTGCCGGCGGAACGGGAACAAAAGTATTCAATTAGATTGACGAGGAAACACTTTTTCTCACAGAGAGTTGTGAGTCTGAGGAATTCTCTGCCTCAGAGGGCGGTGGAGGCCCGTTCTCTGGATGCTTTCAAGAGAGAGCTGGGTAGGGCTCTTAAAGATAGCGGAGTCCGGGGATATGGGGGAGAAGGCAAGAACGGGGACTGATTGTGGATGATCAGCCATGATCATATTGAATGGCGGTGCTGGCTGGAAGGGCCGAATGGCCTCTACCCCTGCACCTGTTGTCTATTGTCTATTGACACCAGTAGGAAAATGACATATGAAGGTCATTTAGCTGTGGGAAATAAAGGAGACAAAACGAAATTAATAAAGTTTCTATGCCCTTGTCAAATCTAAAGTCGAACAAGCTGATTGAGTGAGTGATATATCACAGTTTACAGGACATCCAACATTGTTCAGTTTGTGGATACCTGTTAAACCACTCTTTGACATGAAGTTAGACTGCAGTGAAGTCACCTACCTTGTGAGAAGAGACTGATGGTGAACGAGTACAGAGACTGAGTGACAAAGCTCCAAGCACGGTGACACACTGAGATTCAGTCTCACACAGTTTTTTTGGAAGGGCAAACACCCTTCCTCTTTCTATCCAGCTCAGGATTCAGACACCATTTGTGTTGATAATGTTTACGTCAGATTAAAAAATCATCTTGTAAAAGCTAATTTGGACAAAACAAATCGGGAATTTCCTGAGATCACAAATACATTGGATAAGTTTAGACGTGGAACCTCCTTATATTAAATGCTATTAGTTGGTGGCAAATGTCTAAGATAATGGCAAATGAGGGAATCTGCTGTTCTGTAATGAAGGGAACATGGTCAATATTCACACCTTGCAGCTGTGTTAGAGCTTTAGTTCAACTTCAAGTTCAAGTGAGTTTATTGTCATGTGTCCCTGATAGTACAATGACATTCTTGCTTTGCTTCAGCACAACAGAACATAGTAGGCATTGACAACAAAACAGATCAGTGTGTCCATCTACCATCATATGTCCATATACCATTACAGCAGTTTAAATCTATATCCAAATGTATCAGATCACGGTGGGTTTAGGGGGTTACAAATGAGGTACATTTGAGAATCAGGATCATACATTATTTTCAAACTTAGTACAATATTGAATACAAATTTTCTCCCGAGGTTTTATTTTCACTCAAGGAGGAACCTGCAGCCAATATTTTCATTAGCATCCAAATAGTTCCTGCATCTTGCAGTGTTCTCCAAGTTCAACCTCACAGAGTGCACCAAGACCTTCACAGCCTCTGTGAATAACCCACATAACCACCTTGCAGTGTTCTCCAAGTTCAACATCACAGAGTGCACCAAGACCATCACAGCCTCTGTGAATAACCCACATAACCATATTGCAGTGTTCTCCAAGTTCAACATCACAGAGTGCACCAAGACCTTCACAGCCTCTGTAAATAACCCACATAACCACCTTGCAGTGTTCTCCAAGTTCAACATCACAGAGTGCACCAAGACCTTCACAACCTCTGAGAATAACCCACATAACCACATTGCAGTGTTCTCCAAGTTCAACCACACAGAGTGCATCAAGACCCTCACAGCCTCTGAGAAGAACCCACATAACCACCTTGCATTTCTCTAAAACAAACGTCACCATTTGAAGTGGTGATGATCTGTAAAATCATACTGAAGAATGTTTGATTGTCGTGTGATCTTGAACGGAACAGGGCCACTAAATAATTTGCAAAGGAAATGCTGCAGTGAATAGCTAGTTGGCAAGTGTTGTATTGAACACAGCCACTTTGAAAACCCTGGGCCAGGATCATTTGAGAATTAACCGCACACAACTACACGGGGAAGGACCATTCCTCTGTGGAATCTGCCACTGGAATATTGTCACTGCTGTCATCTGGGATTTCACAACCACATTCAGTCGCTTTGCCTTGACTGAAATGACTCATCTGTACGTCGACAGTTTCATTCTTGACCCACTTCCTTCCTGCTTCTCGGTAGAATGGTTTTAACTCATTTGTACCTCACTAGTCAGTCAATTAATTGAGCGAGCGGGCAACAGAACGGCGAGGACGTTGAACATCCTCAATCAGTCCCAGAGGATTGCCGGATAAATGGGAAAAATAAAATCCACATGAGCAGCGATACATTAGATTGACCAGAAAGCCCAAATGGGTAAAATGGCAGATGCTGATCATTTAGCTTCATTAAGTTTCTAGTGGAAATAATGGAGACAGTAATACATTGATAAAGTTTAGTGTTGGAAGGAACTGCAGATGCTGCTTTATACCGAGTATAGACACTAAAGTAACTGGGCGGGAGTAACTGGGCCGGACAGGCAGCATCTCTGGAGAGAAGGAATGGGTGACGTTTCAAGTCAAAGAAGTCTGGATCTGAAGAAGGGTCTCGACACGAAACATCACCCATTCTTTCTCTCCAGATGCTGCCTGTCCCGCTGAGTTACTCCAGCATTTTGTGTCTCTCTTCATTATTCATTACGTTTCTATGTCCTTGTCAAATCTAAAGCAGAACAGACTGGTACAGTCTAATAAATGGTTGTAGGAGTGGAATATCACACGTTAGAAATATAAAACCTTACATAGACTATATTACTCAAAAACTAAAATAAGTAAACTTTTTCCAAATGTCTCCCCATCTGTGATAAATGTCTATCCCACGAAGCACGTTCCTTTGTTTTTTTGTAGAAAAATCCAAACATTTTGGAATGAAATCTTTGAAATATTTACAAAATTATTTAAAAGCGAAACCGAACGCAGAATTGATTATTTTTGGAACCATGGAAGTCAGCCCTGAGCTAACTGTGTCCCAAAAGTGCCGACTTAATTACGGTTTAATAATGGGAAAAAAACTCATACTTAAATTCTGGAAAAACGCCCCAACACCAACAATAAATATGTGGATTAAACATATGTTCGAAACGTTACACCTGGAAGATATGAGATTCCTTCCAGCAGGCAAACCAGACCATTTCCAAAAGCTTTGGTCTCCATTTATCGACTTACTACAAGTATAAGGTGCAACAGAATTCTGAAAATAAATGGTTTCAGGACCTGGTGAGGGGGGAGGAAAAATACAAAGTTGGTTTATCCCTTTTAGGTCTTTTTTCTACTTTTAATATATCTTCTGATTTCTTTTTCTCTTTTTCTTTTTCTACGGCTTGTTTCTTAACTCTTTTTCGAACTTTTTGTGTCTAAGGGTCTCGTTTGATCACTCTTTCACACACTTACTATCCTATTTAACTCTCTTTACTTTTCTTCTTTTCCAAGTTTAAAATATAAAGTGGTACAGGAAATGTATTATGTTATTTTTGGCTTATATTATTGTAATGTACACTACTAATAAATAAAATTATATTAAAAAATGAATAAATTAAAAATAGAAAGTATTGAACACGGAGTTCCGTTTCTAGATCCCATTTAAACCACACATTTACCTGAAGTGAACATGTAGTAAGGTCGCCTACCTTGTGGGAAGAGACTGATGGTGAACGAGTCCAGAGACTGGGCAGCAATGCTCCAAGCACGGTGACACACTGACTTCCCCAGTCTCGTGCTGTGTCTTATGAACCTACAGGACCTTCCTCTTCCTCTTTTACTCAGGGTTCAGACATCACTTCTGTTGAAAGTGTTTGTGTCAGTGTAAAACACATCTTGTCAAACCTTATTCGGCAAAGGAAAATGGGAATTTACTGAGCTCAAACATGCATTGGATGCGTTGACACACGCTGACCCAGACTGATTCCTGGGATGTCAGGACTGTCTTATGAAGAAAGACTGGATAGACTTGGTTTATACTCTCTAGAATTTAGGAGATTGAGAGGGGATCTTATAGAAACTTACAAAATTCTTAAGGGGTTGGACAGGCTAGATGCAGGAAGATTGCTCCCGATGTTGGGGAAGTCCAGGACAAGAGGACACAGCTTAAGGATAAGGGGGAATTCCTTTAAAACCGAGATGAGAAGAACTTTTTTCACACAGAGAGTGGTGAATCTCTGGAACTCCCTGCCACAGAGGGTAGTCGAGGCCAGTTCATTGGCTATATTTAAGAGGGAGTTAGATGTGGCCCTTGTGGCTAAGGGGATCAGAGGGTATGGAGAGAAGGCAGGTACGGGATACTGAGTTGGATGATCAGCCATGATCATATTGAATGGCGGTGCAGGCTCGAAGGGCCGAATGGCCTACTCCTGCACCTAATTTCTATGTTTTCTATGTTTTCTATGAACCTCATCTTTCTAAATGGGAAGGGGGAAAAGGGGAAGTACAACGGGATCTGGGGGTCCTTGTTCATCAGTCTATGAAAGTAAGCATGCAGGTACAGCAGGCAGTGAAGAAAGCCAATGGCACGTTTGCCTTCATAACAAGAGGAATCGAATATAGGAGCAAAGAGGTCCTTCTGCTATTGTACAGGGCCCTAGTGAGACCACACCTGGAGTCCCTCCAGCAGATTGTTTTTGTTTGTTTCAGGGAGAACAAGTCGATGTGTCCAATTTTCAGAAGGTCTTTGAATTTTAAATATGTGGATTAGGCAATATTAAACAGGCATGAATTGAAAATTATTTGGCAGACAGGAAACAGAGAGGAGACGTTGTTAGGGTGGCAGGTGGTGATGAATGATCCAGCATCAAGCCAGTTCTTGAGTCTGTTATTTTCAATGTTCATCAATGGTATTGACAAGGAAACAAATTTAATGTTTCTAAGTTTGATGACATGAAACTGAGAGTAAATAGGAGAAGCAAAGAGGATGCAAAGAGGTTTCCAGGTGATGTCAGTCAGTTGAGTTACTTGTCAAATATACACAGATGCAGCAGAGAGTCATAGAGCTGTAGAGCATGGAAATAGACACATCAACCCAACACACACATGCTGACCAAGATGTCCAACTGACCCCATCACAATTGGCTACGCCTGTCCCATGTCTCTCCAAACATGCCTTTGTGCTCTCCTTACCGGAGAAAGGGTTTTTCAGCCACACATGTAATGCAGCCAAGGCTGACCAGACTGATTCCTGGAATGGCAGGACTAATGTGTAAGGAGAGGAGGAGGTGACTGAGCCAGTAGTCACTGGAGTTTGGAAGAGTTAAACATGACCTCTCTAAATTAAACAACATTCAAAGCAGAGCTAGACAGACTCGATACATAAAGATATTTCCAGTGACTGTAGGATCTGGAACAAGGGGTTTTGGACTCAAGATAAGGGGTGAAACATTTAGGGCTGAGACATTTCTTCATTGTGAATATGGTGAGCCATTGAAATTCACCGCACAGAAAATGGTAGATGGCAGGTCACTGAATCTTGTTAAATTGGGGATAGATTTATTTGATATAAAATGCATCAACATTTATCAGGAGAGAATTGGAATTTGAGAATGTTTTGAATGATTGAACAGGCTCAAAGTGACAAATAATTCACCCCTGATTCCCTTTTGCATGTTTCAATAGGTTTTGGGATAGTTTGATGTTGTCTTTGTCCTTCACAATTCTGATGTTTATTTACACATTGTGAAATTTAGTCAGATAAAAAACAGGAAGTGAAACAGTCCACAGGTCAGAATACACGAATCATTGTGGTTAAATTGCAAGACAGCTCTTCCTGCAGCCTTGACCATTGCTCTGAATTTTGCATCATGTCCTGAATGTGATGGGAAAAGGCAGAATCCTTGCTCTCTTCAAATCTCACATTCTTTATATTCAAAAATAAACTTTATTTCAGAATAAAATATATACCAAACTAGTCTGAAGAGTCGCAACTGAAAACTATCCTTGTTCAACAGGAATGCTGCCTGACACACTGAGTTACTCCAGTATATTCTGTCTTTACTTGGTAAAACAGCATCTGCAGTTCCATAATTCTATACACAACTAACACAAATGCTTTTGGTGTCTATACATTCAATAATGTCACACTCAGTAGTGTTTGTACCTGTCTTTACACAATATACTGTCATTTGGCCCCTTCCCTGGGGTGATATCCCTTCCATTGTATGAAGGTTGTCCCACCAGACTCAGTCCTCAATGTCCAGCAGTGGAAGGTCCCAAGACAGTGAGCCTCTCTAACAGAGTCTATAAATTGGCTGCACAATCCCTCAGCAAGAAGGCGAATGGTATGTTAGCATTCATAACAAAAGGATTTGAGTATAGGAGCAGGGAGGTTCTACTGCAGTTGTACAGGGTCTTGGTGAGACCACACCTGGAGTATTGCGTACAGTTTTGGTCTCCTAATCTGAGGGAAGACATTCTTGCCATAGAGGATTTGAGTATAGGAGCAGGGAGGTTCTACTGCAGTTGTACAGGGTCTTGGTGAGACCACACCTGGATTATTGCGTACAGTTTTGGTCTCCTAATCTGAGGGAAGACATTCTTGCCATAGAGGATTTGAGTATAGGAGCAGGGAGGTTCTACTGCAGTTGTACAGGGTCTTGGTGAGACCACACCTGGAGTATTGCGTACAGTTTTGGTCTCCTAATCTGAGGGAAGACATTCTTGCCATAGAGGGAGTACAGAGAAGGTTCACCAGACTGATTCCTGGGATGGCAGGACTTTCATATGCAGAAAGACTGGATAGAGTCGGCTTGTACTCGCTAGGGTTTAGAAGATTGAGGGGGATCTTATAGAAACTTACAAAATTCTTAAGGGGTTGGACAGGCTAGATGCAGGAAGATTGTTTTCGATGTTGGGGAAGTCCAGGACAAGGGGTCACAGTTTAAGGATAAAGGGGAAATCCTTTAGGACCGAGATGAGAAAAACATTTTTTTTCCACACACAGAGAGTGGTGAATCTGTCGAATTCTCTGCCACAGAAGGTGGTTGAGGCCACAGTTCATTGGCTATATTTAAGAGGGAGTTAGATGTGGCCCTTGTGGCTAAAGGGATCAGGGGGTATGGAGAGAAGGCAAGTACAGGATATTGAGTTGGATGATCAGCCGTGATCATATTGAATGGCGAATGGTGCAGGCTCGAAGGGCCGAATGGCCTCTACTCCTGCACCTATTGTCTATGTTTCTATGTTTCTATGTTATCCTGCAGTCTGGAGTGGGTCAGTCAGCCACATCCCTAGATGGACCTCTCTTTGTCATATTGTTGTTTTATTCCTCAGCACAGTAACAGTGTGTGGGACATGGGGCCATATTCCTGTCCCCATAATCCAGCCTTTGCCCCACAGTAACAGTGTGTGGGACATGGGGCCATATTCCTGTCCCCATAATCCAGCCTTTGCCCCACAGTAACAGTGTGTGGGACATGGGGCAATATTCCTGTCCCCATAATCCAGCCTTTGCCCCACAGTGGGCAGCACCAGAACAGAAAGAATGTATTTGAAGATTTGTCTTTAGAAACAAGTAAACAGAATATAACCATATAACCATATAACAATTACAGCACGGAAACAGGCCATCTCGACCCTTCTAGTCCGTGCCGAACACTTATTCTCCCCTAGTCCCATCCACCTGCACTCATACCATAACCCTCCATTCCTTTCCCGTCCATATACCTATCCAATTTATTTTTAAATGATAAAATCGAACCTGCCTCCACCACCTCCACTGGAAGCTCATTCCACTCAGCTACCACTCTCTGAGTAAAGAAGTTCCCCCTCATGTTACCCCTAAACTTCTGTCCCTTAATTCTCAAGTCATGTCCTCTTGTTTGAATCTTCCCTACTCTCAGTGGGAAAAGCTTATCCACGTCAACTCTGTCTATCCCTCTCATCATTTTAAAGACCTCTATCAAGTCCCCCCTTAACCTTCTGCGCTCCAAAGAATAAAGACCTAACTTATTCAACCCATCTCTGTAACTTAGTTGCTGAAACCCAGGCAACATTCTAGTAAATCTCCTCTGTACTCTCTCTATTTTGTTGACATCCTTCCTATAATTAGGTGACCAGAATTGTACACCATACTCCAGAATTGGCCTCACCAATGCCTTGTACAATTTTAACATTACATCCCAACCCAAAAGAATGTGGTCTCTATATCACCAGCATCCTCAAGGAGAGACAACCTGCTATCCTTATACAGTCTGTGATGTACATGACCAGGGGGCACAATAATGTGGGTGACAGTGAAGTGACTCACAATTGGATCAGTTGCAGGATAATTCAGGATGGCATGAAAATGTCCACTTTAGTGGAAATATTAAAGCAATGGGAAATGTTCAACTGTTTTTGTTTACCAGTCCTATAGAGCTGCATTCTGACATACCATACACATTATTTTCCACCCTGTCTACTAAGCACAATCCATACCCAGAATTGTTTGGTCATGTTAGTGGAGTGACACAAATTGACCCAGTTATTCACCATCATAACTTGGAAATACATTGCTGATCCTTGATTATCTGTGGGGCCTACTCCTATCATTTACATCATTTACTAGACACCTCATTTACTAAACACTCGAAATTTAGTTGAGATAAAAAATAGCCCAGAGCTGAGAATAAACAAATCATTGTGGTGAAATTGCAAGACAGATCTTCCTGCAGCTTTGACCATTGTTCTGAATGATTCAGGATATGATGCAAAATTCAGAGCAATGGTCAAACCTGCAGGAAGATCTGTTGCAATTTAACCACAATGGTTCGTCTATTCGGCCCTGCTGAGTGCCCCCCCAACCCCCTGGACTGTTCTCCCTCCCTCGGATGGTCACGTCCCACACACACATCTACACTTTAGTCTGTTTGAACTGTTTTGACTATTTCACTGTTCTTTTACAATCCATGTTCTCTAGGTATCTAAATCTAAATCAAAACTTATTAGTTATTTAAGTTGTGACATCGGATGGAAGCTGCAAACCAAATCTTGTTGCATTTATGTGTAATGACAATAAAATATATTATTATTGCAGTGTATAATCTATGTGCATCAGTGGGGGCTCTCTGCATTACAACCATGCCCTGGTGTGCAGTGAATTTGACCCTAATACAATATTTATACCCAGTTCAAAGTGTACAATCTCTGTGCATTAGTCAGGACTCTCTGCATTGCAACCAAAGATATAGCAAAGATCCTATATTCTTGCTATATGATCTTTGATTGCAACCATGCCCCAGTGTGCAGTGAATTTGACCCCTAATGCAATGTTTATATGTCCAGTTTAAAGTTAATATCCCTCCCCTCCCCTCTCCTCTCCTCCCATCTCCTCTCCTCCCTTCTATAAGATCCCCCCTCAATCTTCTAAATTCTAGCGAGTACAAGCCGAGTCAATCCAGTCTTTCTTCATATGAAAGTCCTGCCATCCCAAGAATCAGTCTGGTGAACCTTCTCTGTACCCCCTCTATGGCAAGAATGTCTTTCCTCAGATTAGGGGACCAAAACTGTATGCAATACTCCAGGTGTTGTCTCACCAAGACCCTGTACATCTGCAGCAGAACCTCCCTGCTCCTATACTCAAATCCTTTTGCTATGAATGCTAACATACCATTCGCTTTCTTCACTGCCTGCTGCACCTGCATACCTACTTTTAATGACTGGTGTACCATGACACCCAGGTCTCGTTGCATCTCCCCCTTTCCTAATCGGCCACCATTCAGATAATAGTCTACTTTCCTGTTTTTGCCACCAAAGTGGATAACCTCACATTTATCCACATTATACTGCATCTGCCATGCATTTGCCCACTCACCCAGCCGATCCAAGTTACCTTGCAGCCTCCTAGCATCCTCCTCACAGCTAACACTGCCCCCCAGCTTCGTGTCATCCGCAAACTTGGAGATGTTGCATTCAATTCCCTCGTCCAAATCATTAATATATATCGTAAATAGCTGGGGTCCCCGCACTGAGCCTTGCGGTACCCCACTAGTCACTGCTGGTCCCCGCACCGGGCCTTGCGCTGCCCCACTAGTCGCTGCTGGTCCCCGCACCGACCCTTGCGCTGCCCCACTAGTCACTGCCTGCCATTGTGAAAAGGACCGGTTTACTCCTACTCTTTGCTTCCTGTCTGCCAGCCAGTTCTCTATCCACATCAATACTGAACCCCCAATACCGTGTGCTTTAAGTTTGTATACTAATCTCTTATGTGGGACCTTGTCGAAATCCTTCTGAAAGTCCAGATATAACACATCACTATTCAGATAGGACAATGAAATTCTTGGTTTGCTTCAGCACAACAGAACATAGTAGGCATTGACAACAAAACAGATCAGTGTGTCCATCTACCATTATATGTCCATATACCATTATAGCAGTTTAAATCTATATCCAAATGTAGAGGGCATCTCATTGAAACATATAAGATTGTTAAGGGCTTGTACACGCTAGAGTCAGGAAATATGTTCCCGAAGTTGGGGGAGTCCAGAACCAGGGGCCACAGTTTAAGACTAAGGGGTAAGCCATTTAGAAGAGAGACCAGGAAACACCTTTTCTCACAGAGAGTGGTGAGTCTGTGGAATTCTCTGCCTCCGAGGTCGGTGGAGGCCGGTTCTCTGTATGCTTTCAAAATAGAGCTAGATAGGGCTCTTAAAGATAGCGGAGTCAGGGGATATGGTGAGAAGGCAGGAACGGGATTTGCACCAAGACCCTCACAACCTCTGGGAATAAATCACGTCCCTTCCAGTTCAATTCAGTTTAGTTCAGTGTCACGTTCGTGAGGTAAAGAGAAAAGCTTTTGCAGAATGCTAACCAGCCTGGAGAAAGACAAGTATAATTAATGCTATTCACAACTGAAGTTAGAATAGTTTCCAGTAACACATATTCAAGCAGATGTCTGTGTGATGTTTGAAATGTCTATGATAATGACAAATGACAGAATCTGTTGTTTTGTAATAAATGGAACGGTCGATATTTTTGCCTGTTCATGCTGTAGTTGGTCCGATAGATCAAACTAATATTCATTGCATCAGATCATGGTGGAGGTTGGACTTAGGAGGTCACCAATCAGCTGCATATGATCATCAAACTACTACAATTTGTCAAAGTAAGTCCAATATTGAGAGCAAATTTCTCCTCAGTTCTGAATTTCACTCAAGGTAGAACCTCCAGCAAACATTTTCACAATCACTAGATTTTCCCTCTGTCATTTGGTGTTCTCCAAACCCAACCTCACAGAGTTGCACCAAGATCTTCACAGCCTAGAGATATAGACACGAGAGATACATTGTGTTCCAGGTGTACACTGGCCCTATCCCCGAACTCTATCCCCATTACATTGATGACTACATCGATGCTAGAAAATATATCCACAATATGCAAACACAATCCATACCCAGAATTGTTTGGTCATGTTAGTGGAGTGGCACAAATTGACCCAGTTAGTCACCATCATAACTTGGAAATACATTGCTGGTCCTTCGTTATTTGTGGGGCCTACTCCTATCATTTACATCATTTACTAAACACATCCATCAGTGGTGGAATAAGGATGGTCACATCCTCATGGGTTAAAAATGGAAGCCTAAACACTGAGGCCCACATCCTAAAACATAGATTTATCAGCAAAACATCTGGAGGGAATCACAACGTGCAGCTCATCATCAGCTCAGGAGTTAGTGTCATCCTCATTGTGACAAGAAATCTAATCAGGCTCCTTCCTTAATCCGGGTTAACAACTCATTTCCCCCATATTGTGTGAATTCTGCAGAGAAATACAATTCATTTTTATTGCTGCTCAGCCTCTGTTGAGTCTGGAAGAGTTAAACATGACCTCACTAAATTAAACAACATTCAAAGCAGAGCTAGACAGACTCGATACATAAAGATATTTCCAGTGACTGTAGGATCTGGAACAAGGGGTTTTGGACTCAAGATAAGGGGTGACACATTTAGGGCTGAGACATTTCTTCATTGTGAATATGGTGAGCCATTGAAATTCACCCCACAGAAAATGGTGGATGGCAGGTCACTGAATCTTGTTAAGTTGGGGATAGATTTATTTGACATAAAATGCATCAACATTTATCGGGAGAGAATTGGAATATGAGAATGTTTTGAATGATTGAACAGGCTCAAAGGGACAAATAATCCACCCCTGATTCCCTTTTGCATGTTTCAATAGGTTTTGGGATAGTTTGATGTTGTCTTTGTCCTTCACCATTCTGATGTTTATTTACACATTGTGAAATTTAGTCAGATAAAAAACAGGAAGTGAAACAGCCCACAGGTGAGAATAGACGAATCATTGTGGTTAAATTGCAACAGCTCTTCCTGCAGCTTTGACCATTGCTCTGAATTTCAAATCATGTCCTGAATGTGATGTGGGAAAAGGCAGAATCCTTGCTCTCTTCAAACCTCACATTCTTTATATTCAAATATAAACTTTATTTCAGAATAAAATATATGCCAAACTAGTCTGAAGAGTCCCAACTCAAAACTATCCTTGTTCAACAGGAATGCTGCCTGACCCACTGAGTTACTCCAGTATTTTCTGTCTTTCCTTGGTAAAACAGCATCTGCAGTTCCATAATTCTATACACAACTAACACAAATGCTTTTGGTGTCTATACATTCAATAATGTCACACTCAGTAGTGTTTGTACCTGTCTTTACACAATATACTGTCATTTGGCCCCCTTCGGTGATATCCCTTCCATTGTATGAAGGTTGACCCAGCAGACTCAGTCCTCAATGTCCAGCAGGGGAAGGTCCCAAGACAGTGATCCTCTCTAACAGAGTCTATATGTTGGCTTCACGAAGCTTCAGTGTATCCCTCAGCAAGAAGGCGAATGGTATGTTAGCATTCATAGCAAAAGGATTTGAGTATAGGAGCAGGGAGGTTCTACTGCAGTTGTACAGGGTCTTGGTGAGACCACACCTGGAGTATTGCGTACAGTTTTGGTCTACTAATCTGAGGAAATACATTCTTGCCATAGAGGGAGTACAGAGAAGGTTCACCAGACTGATTCCTGGGATGTCTGGACTTTCATATGAAGAAAGACTGGATAGACTCGGCTTGTACTCGCTAGAGTTTAGAAGATTGAGGGGGGATCTTATAGAAACTTACAAAATTCTTAAGGGGTTGGACAGGCTAGACGCAGGAAGATTGTTCCTGATGTTGGGGAAGTCCAGAACAAGGGGTCACAGTTTAAGGATAAGGGGGAAATCTTTTAGGACCGAGATGAGAAAAACATTGTTCACACAGAGAGTGGTGAATCTCTGGAATTATCTGCCACAGAAGGTAGTTGAGGCCAGTTCATTGGCTATATTTAAGAGGGAGTTGGATGTGGCCCTTGTGGCTAAAGGGATCAGGGGGTATGGAGAGAAGGCAGGTACAGGATACTGAGTTGGATGATCAACGATGATCATATTGATTGGCGAATGGTGCAGGCTCGAAGGGCCGAATGGCCTCTACTCCTGCACCTATTGTCTATGTTTCTATGTTTCTATGTTATCTTGCAGTCTGGAGTGGGTCAGCCAGCCACATCCCTAGATGGACCTCTCTTTGGCATATTGTTGTATTATTCCTCAGCACAGTAACAGTGTGTGGGACATGGGGCCATATTCCTGTCCCCATAATCCAGCCTTTGCCCCACAGTAACAGTGTGTGGGACATGGGGCCAATGTTCCTGTCCCCATAATCCAGCCTTTGCCCCATAGTAACAGTGTGTGGGACATGGGGCCATATTCCTGTCCCCATAATCCAGCCTTTGCCCAACAGTAACAGTGTGTGGACATGGGGCCAATGTTCCTGTCCCCATAATCCAGCCTTTGCCCCACAGTAACAGTGTGTGGGACATGGGGCCAATGTTCCTGTCCCCATAATCCAGCCTTTGCCCCACAGTGGGCAGCACCAGAACAGAAATAAAGTATTTGAAGATTTGTCTTTAGAAAAAGTAAAGAGAATGCGGTCTCTATATCACCAGCATCCTCAAGGAGAGACAACCCTGCTATCCTTATACAGTCTGTGATGTACATGACCAGGGGGCACAATAATGTGGGTGACTGTGAAGTGACTCACAATTGGATCAGTTGCAGGGTAATTCAGGATGGCACGAAAGTGTCCACATTTAGTGGAAACATTAAAACAATGGAAAATGTTCAACTGTTTTTGTTTACCAGTCCTATAGAGCTGCATACTGACATCCTGACTCTGATGTTCAATGGCCTTAGCATTGAAGGCAAGCATACCATACACATTCTTTTCCACCCTGTCTACTAAGCACAATCCATACCCAGAATTGTTTGGTCATGTTAGTGGAGTGACACAAATTGACCCAGTTATTCACCATCATAACTTGGAAATACATTGCTGAGCCTTCATTATCTGTGGGGCCTACTCCTATCATTTACATCATTTACTAAACATATCATTTACTAAACACATCATTTACTAAACACTCGAAATTTAGTTCAGGTAAAAAATAGGAAGCGAATCAGCCCAGAGCTGAGAATAAACGAATCATTGTGGTGAAATTGCAAGAGAGCTCTTCCTGCAGCTTTGTCCATTGCTCTGAATGATTCAGGATATGATGTAAAATTCAGAGCAATGGTCAAAGCTGCAGGAAGAGCTGTTGCAATTTCACCACAATGATTCGTGTATTCTGACCTGTGGACTGTTTCACTTCCCGTTTTTTATCTGACTAAATTTCACAATGTGTAAATAAACTTCAGAATGGTGAAGGACAAAGACAACATCAAACTATCCCAAACCTATTGAAACATGCAAAAGAGAATCAGGGGTGGATTATTTGTCACTATGAGCCTGTTCAATCATTCAAAACATTCTCATATTCCAATTCTCTCCTGATAAATGTTAATGCATTTTATGTCAAATGAATCTATCCCCTACTTAACAAGATTCAGCCCTAAATGTTTCACCCCTTATCTTGAGTCCAAACCCCCTTGTTCCAGATCCTACAGTCACTGGAAATATCTTTATGTATCGAGTCTGTCAAGCTCTGCTTTGAATGTTGTTTAACTTAGAGAGGTCATGCTTAAGTCTTCCAAACTCCAGTGACTACTGGCTCAGTCAGCTCCTCCTCTCCTTATACATTAGTCCTGCCATTCCAGGAATCAGTCTGGTCAGCCTTGGCTGCATTACATGAGTGGCTGAAAAACCCTTTCTCCGGTAAGGAGAGCACAAATACATATTTGGAGAGACATGGGCCAGGCGTAGCCAATTGTGATGGGATCAGTTGGACATCTTGGTCAGCATGTGTGTGTTGGGTTGATGTGTCTATTTCCATGCTCTACAGCTCTATGACTCTCTGCTGCATCTGTGTATATTTGACAAGTAACTCAACTGACTGACATCACCTGGAAACCTCTTTGCATCCTCTTTGCTTCTCCTATTTACTCTCAGTTTCATGTCGTCAAACTTAGAAACATTAAATTTGTTTCTTTGTCAATACCATTGATGAACATTAAAAATAACACTCAAGAATCTCACATCACACCACATCAACTAAGACCCAACCCCAATTTCACCTCACATCACCTCAACTAAACCCCAGCCCCAACTTCACCTCACATCACATCACATCAACTAAGCCCCAGCCCCAACTTCACCTCACATCACATCAACTAAGCCCCAGCCCCAACTTCACCTCACATCACATCAACTAAGCCCCAGCCCCAACTTCATCTCACATCACATCAACTAAGCCCCAGCCCCAACTTCACCTCACATCACATCAACTAAGCACCAGCCCCAACTTCACCTCACATCACATCAACTAATCCCCAGCCCCAACTTCACCTCACATCACATCAACTAAACCCCAGCCCCAACTTCACCTCACATCACATCACATCAACTAAGCCCCAGCCCCAACTTCACCTCACATCACATCAACTAAACCCCAGCCCCAACTTCACCTCACAGCACATCAACTAAACCCCAGCCCCAACTTCACCTCACATCACATCAACTAAACCCCAGCCCCAACTTCACCTCACAGCACATCAACTAAACCCCAGCCCCAACTTCACCTCACATCACATCAACTAAACCCCAGCCCCAACTTTACCTCACCTCACATCAACTAAACCCCAGCCCCAACTTCACCTCACATCACATCACATCAACTAAACCCCAGCCCCAACTTCACCTCACATCACATCAACTAAGCCCCAGCCCCAACTTCACCTCACATCACATCAACTAAGCCCCAGCCCCAACTTCACCTCACATCACATCAACTAAACCCCAGCCCCAACTTCACCTCACATCACATCAACTGAACCTCAGCCCCAACTTCACCTCACATTACATCACATCAACTAAGACCCAGCCCCAACTTCACCTCACATCACATCAACTGAACCCCAGCCCCAACTTCACCTCACATCAACTAAGCCCCAGCCCCAACTTCACCTCACATCACATCAACTAAGCCCCAGCCCCAACTTCACCTCACATCACATCAACTAAACCCCAGCCCCAACTTCACCTCACATCACATCAACTAAACCCCAGCCCCAACTTCACCTCACCTCACATCAACTAAACCCCAGCCCCAACTTCACCTCACATTACATCAACTAAACCCCAGCCCCAACTTCACCTCACCTCACATCACATCAACCAAGCCCCAGCCCCAACTTCACCTCACATCACATCAACTAAGCCCCAGCCCCAACTTCACCTCACATCACATCAACTAAACCCCAGCATCAACTTCACCTCACATCACTTCAACTAAACCCCAGCCCAACTTCACCTCACATCACATCACATCAACTAAACCCCAGCCCCAACTTCACCTCACATCACATCACATCAACTAAACCCCAGCCCCAACTTCACCTCACATCACATCAACTAAACCCCAGCCCCATCTTCACCACACATCACATCAACTAAGCCCCAGCCCCAACTTCACCTCACCTCACATCACATCAACTAAGCCCCAGCCCCAACTTCACCTCACATCACATCAACTAAGCCCCAGCCCCAACTTCACCTCACCTCACATCACATCAACTAAGCCCCAGCCCCAACTTCACCTCACATCACATCAACTAAACCCCAGCCCCAACTTCACCTCACATCACATCAACTAAACCCCAGCCCAACTTCACCTCACCTCACATCACATCAACTAAACCCCAGCCCCAACTTCACCTCACTTCACCTCACATCAACTAAACCCCAGCCCCAACTTCACCTCACATCACATCAACTAAACCCCAGCCCCAACTTCACCTCACATCACATCAACTAAACCCCAGCCCAACTTCACCTCACCTCACATCACATCAACTAAACCCCAGCCCCAACTTCACCTCACATCACATCACATCAACTAAACCCCAGCCCCAACTTCACCTCACGTCACATCAACTAAACCCCAGCCCCAACTTCACCTCACATCACATCACATCAACTAAACCCCAGCCCCAACTTCACCTCACATCACATCAACTAAACCCCAGCCCCAACTTCACCTCACATCACATCACATCAACTAAGCCCCAGCCCCAACTTCACCTCACATCACATCAACTAAACCCCAGCCCCAACTTCACCTCACCTCACATCAACTAAGCCCCAGCCCCAACTTCACCTCACCTCACATCACATCAACTAAACCCCAGCCCCAACTTCACCTCACATCAACTAAACCCCAGCCCCAACTACACCTCACATCACATCAACTAAGCCCCAGCCCCAACTTCACCTCACATCACATCAACTAAACCCCAGCCCCAACTTCACCTCACATCACATCAACTAAACCCCAGCCCAACTTCACCTCACCTCACATCACATCAACTAAACCCCAGCCCCAACTTCACCTCACATCACATCACATCAACTAAACCCCAGCCCCAACTTCACCTCACCTCACATCACATCAACTAAACCCCAGCCCAACTTCACCTCACCTCACATCACATCAACTAAACCCCAGCCCCAACTTCACCTCACTTCACCTCACATCAACTAAACCCCAGCCCCAACTTCACCTCACATCACATCAACTAAACCCCAGCCCCAACTTCACCTCACATCACATCAACTAAACCCCAGCCCAACTTCACCTCACCTCACATCACATCAACTAAACCCCAGCCCCAACTTCACCTCACATCACATCACATCAACTAAACCCCAGCCCCAACTTCACCTCACGTCACATCAACTAAACCCCAGCCCCAACTTCACCTCACATCACATCACATCAACTAAACCCCAGCCCCAACTTCACCTCACATCACATCAACTAAACCCCAGCCCAACTTCACCTCACCTCACATCACATCAACTAAACCCCAGCCCCAACTTCACCTCACCTCACATCAACTAAGCCCCAGCCTCAACTTCACCTCACCTCACATCAACTAAGCCCCAGCCCCAACTTCACCTCACATCACATCACATCAACTAAACCCCAGCCCCAACTTCACCTCACATCACATCAACTAAACCCCAGCCCCAACTTCACCTCACATCACATCAACTAAGCCCCAGCCCCAACTTCACCTCACATCACATCACATCAACTAAACCCCAGCCCCAACTTCACCTCACATCACATCAACTAAGCCCCAGCCTCAACTTCACCTCACATCACATCACATCAACTAAACCCCAGCCCCAACTTCACCTCACATCACATCAACTAAACCCCAGCCCCAACTTCACCTCACATCACATCAACTAAACCCCAGCCCCAACTTCACCTCACATCACATCAACTAAACCCCAGCCCCATCTTCACCTCACATCACATCAACTAAACCCCAGCCCCAACTTCACCTCACATCACATCAACTAAACCCCAGCCCCAACTTCACCTCACATCACATAAACTAAACCCCAGCCCCAACTTCACCTCACATCACATCAACTAAACCCCAGCCCCAACTTCACATCACATCACATCAACTAAACCCCAGCCCCAACTTCACCTCACATCACATCAACTAAACCCCAGCCCCAACTTCACCTCACATCACATCAACTAAACCCCAGCCCAACTTCACCTCACCTCACATCACATCAACTAAACCCCAGCCCCAACTTCACCTCACATCACATCAACTAAACCCCAGCCCCAACTTCACCTCACATCACATCAACTAAGCCCCAGCCCCAACTTCACCTCACATCACATCAACTAAGCCCCAGCCCCAACTTCACCTCACATCACATCACATCAACTAAGCCCCAGCCCCAACTTCACCTCACATCACATCAACTAAACCCCAGCCCCAACTTCACCTCACATCACATCACATCAACTAAGCCCCAGCCCCAACTTCACCTCACATCACATCAACTAAACCCCAGCCCCAACTTCACCTCACCTCACATCAACTAAGCCCCAGCCCCAACTTCACCTCACCTCACATCACATCAACTAAACCCCAGCCCCAACTTCACCTCACATCAACTAAACCCCAGCCCCAACTTCACCTCACATCACATCAACTAAGCCCCAGCCCCAACTTCACCTCACATCACATCAACTAAACCCCAGCCCCAACTTCACCTCACATCACATCAACTAAACCCCAGCCCAACTTCACCTCACCTCACATCACATCAACTAAACCCCAGCCCCAACTTCACCTCACATCACATCACATCAACTAAACCCCAGCCCCAACTTCACCTCACGTCACATCAACTAAACCCCAGCCCCAACTTCACCTCACATCACATCACATCAACTAAACCCCAGCCCCAACTTCACCTCACATCACATCAACTAAACCCCAGCCCCAACTTCACCTCACATCACATCACATCAACTAAGCCCCAGCCCCAACTTCACCTCACATCACATCAACTAAACCCCAGCCCCAACTTCACCTCACCTCACATCAACTAAGCCCCAGCCCCAACTTCACCTCACCTCACATCACATCAACTAAACCCCAGCCCCAACTTCACCTCACATCAACTAAACCCCAGCCCCAACTTCACCTCACATCACATCAACTAAGCCCCAGCCCCAACTTCACCTCACATCACATCAACTAAACCCCAGCCCCAACTTCACCTCACTTCACCTCACATCAACTAAACCCCAGCCCCAACTTCACCTCACATCACATCAACTAAACCCCAGCCCCAACTTCACCTCACATCACATCAACTAAACCCCAGCCCAACTTCACCTCACCTCACATCACATCAACTAAACCCCAGCCCCAACTTCACCTCACATCACATCACATCAACTAAACCCCAGCCCCAACTTCACCTCACGTCACATCAACTAAACCCCAGCCCCAACTTCACCTCACATCACATCACATCAACTAAACCCCAGCCCCAACTTCACCTCACATCACATCAACTAAACCCCAGCCCCAACTTCACCTCACCTCACATCAACTAAGCCCCAGCCTCAACTTCACCTCACATCACATCACATCAACTAAACCCCAGCCCCAACTTCACCTCACATCACATCAACTAAACCCCAGCCCCAACATCACCTCACATCACATCAACTAAGCCCCAGCCCCAACTTCACCTCACATCACATCACATCAACTAAACCCCAGCCCCAACTTCACCTCACATCACATCAACTAAGCCCCAGCCTCAACTTCACCTCACATCACATCACATCAACTAAACCCCAGCCCCAACTTCACCTCACATCACATCAACTAAACCCCAGCCCCAACTTCACCTCACATCACATCAACTAAACCCCAGCCCCAACTTCACCTCACATCACATCAACTAAACCCCAGCCCCATCTTCACCTCACATCACATCAACTAAACCCCAGCCCCAACTTCACCTCACATCACATCAACTAAACCCAGCCCCAACTTCACCTCACATCACATAAACTAAACCCCAGCCCCAACTTCACCTCACATCACATCAACTAAACCCCAGCCCCAACTTCACATCACATCACATCAACTAAACCCCAGCCCCAACTTCACCTCACATCACATCAACTAAACCCCAGCCCCAACTTCACCTCACATCACATCAACTAAGCCCCAGCCCCAACTTCACCTCACCTCACATCACATCGACTAAACCCTAGCCCCAACTTCACATCACATCACATCACATCACATAAACTAAATCCCAGCCCCAACTTCACCTCACATCACATCAACTGAGCCCCAGCCCCAACTTCACCTCACATCACATCAACTAAGCCCCAGCCCCAACTTCACCTCACATCACATCACATCAACTAAGCCCCAGCCCCAACTTCACCTCACATCACATCAACTAAACCCCAGCCCCAACTTCACCTCACATCACATCACATCAACTAAGCCCCAGCCCCAACTTCACCTCACATCACATCAACTAAACCCCAGCCCCAACTTCACCTCACCTCACATCAACTAAGCCCCAGCCCCAACTTCACCTCACCTCACATCACATCAACTAAACCCCAGCCCCAACTTCACCTCACATCAACTAAACCCCAGCCCCAACTACACCTCACATCACATCAACTAAGCCCCAGCCCCATCTTCACCTCACATCACATCAACTAAACCCCAGCCCCAACTTCACCTCACTTCACCTCACATCAACTAAACCCCAGCCCCAACTTCACCTCACATCACATCAACTAAACCCCAGCCCCAACTTCACCTCACATCACATCAACTAAACCCCAGCCCAACTTCACCTCACCTCACATCACATCAACTAAACCCCAGCCCCAACTTCACCTCACATCACATCACATCAACTAAACCCCAGCCCCAACTTCACCTCACATCACATCAACTAAACCCCAGCCCCAACTTCACCTCACATCACATCACATCAACTAAACCCCAGCCCCAACTTCACCTCACATCACATCAACTAAGCCCCAGCCCCAACTTCACCTCACATCACATCAACTAAACCCCAGCCCCAACTTCACCTCACATCACATCACATCAACTAAGCCCCAGCCCCAACTTCACCTCACATCACATCAACTAAACCCCAGCCCCAACTTCACCTCACCTCACATCAACTAAGCCCCAGCCCCAACTTCACCTCACCTCACATCACATCAACTAAACCCCAGCCCCAACTTCACCTCACATCAACTAAACCCCAGCCCCAACTTCACCTCACATCACATCAACTAAGCCCCAGCCCCAACTTCACCTCACATCACATCAACTAAACCCCAGCCCCAACTTCACCTCACTTCACCTCACATCAACTAAACCCCAGCCCCAACTTCACCTCACATCACATCAACTAAACCCCAGCCCCAACTTCACCTCACATCACATCAACTAAACCCCAGCCCAACTTCACCTCACCTCACATCACATCAACTAAACCCCAGCCCCAACTTCACCTCACATCACATTACATCAACTAAACCCCAGCCCCAACTTCACCTCACGTCACATCAACTAAACCCCAGCCCCAACTTCACCTCACATCACATCACATCAACTAAACCCCAGCCCCAACTTCACCTCACATCACATCAACTAAACCCCAGCCCCAACTTCACCTCACCTCACATCAACTAAGCCCCAGCCCCAACTTCACCTCACATCACATCACATCAACTAAACCCCAGCCCCAACTTCACCTCACATCACATCAACTAAACCCCAGCCCCAACTTCACCTCACATCACATCAACTAAGCCCCAGCCCCAACTTCACCTCACATCACATCACATCAACTAAACCCCAGCCCCAACTTCACCTCACATCACATCAACTAAGCCCCAGCCTCAACTTCACCTCACATCACATCACATCAACTAAACCCCAGCCCCAACTTCACCTCACATCACATCAACTAAACCCCAGCCCCAACTTCACCTCACATCACATCAACTAAACCCCAGCCCCAACTTCACCTCACATCACATCAACTAAACCCCAGCCCCATCTTCACCTCACATCACATCAACTAAACCCCAGACCCAACTTCACCTCACATCACATCAACTAAGCCCCAGCCCCAACTTCACCTCACCTCACATCACATCAACTAAGCCCCAGCCCCAACTTCACCTCACCTCACATCAACTAAACCCCAGCCCCAACTTCACCTCACATCACATCACATCAACTAAACCCCAGCCCCAACTTCACCTCACATCACATCAACTAAGCCCCAGCCCCAACTTCACCTCACATCACATCACATCAACTAAGCCCCAGCCCCAACTTCACCTCACATCACATCAACTAAACCCCAGCCCCAACTTCACCTCACCTCACCTCACATCAACTAAGCCCCAGCCCCAACTTCACCTCACATCACATCACATCAACTAAACCCCAGCCCCAACTTCACCTCACATCACATCACATCAACTAAGCCCCAGCCCCAACTTCACCTCACATCACATCAACTAAGCCCCAACCCCAACTTCACATCACATCACATCACATCAACTAAACCCCAGCCCCAATTTCACCTCACATCACATCACATCAACTAAGCCCCAGCCCCAACTTCACCTCACATCACATCACATCAACTAAACCCCAGCCCCAACTTCACCTCACATCACATCAACTAAGCCCCAGCCCCAACTTCACCTCACATCACATCAACTAAACCCCAGCCCCAACTTCACATCACATCACATCAACTAAACCCCAGCCCCAACTTCACCTCACATCACATCAACTAAGCCCCAGCCCCAACTATTATCTAAATGGTGGCCGACTAGAAAAAGGGGAGATGCAGCGAGACCTGGGTGTCATGGTACACCAGTCATTGAAAGTGGGCATGCAGGTGCAGCAGGCAGTGAAGAAAGCGAATGGTATGTTAGCTTTCATAGCAAAAGGATTTGAGTATAGGAGCAGGGAGGTTCTACTGCAGTTGTACAGGGTCTTGGTGAGACCACACCTGGAGTATTGTGTACAGTTTTGGTCTCCAAATCTGAGGAAGGACATTATTGCCATAGAGGGAGTGCAGAGAAGGTTCACCAGACTGATTCCTGGGATGTCAGGACTGTCTTATGAAGAAAGACTGGATAGACTTGGTTTATACTCTCTAGAATTTAGGAGATTGAGAGGGGATCTTATAGAAACTTACAACATTCTTAAGGGGTTGGACAGGCTAGATGCAGGAAGATTGCTCCCGATGTTGGGGAAGTCCAGGACAAGGGGTCACAGCTTAAGGATAAGGGGGAAATCCTTTAAAACCGAGATGAGAAGAACTTTTTTCACACAGAGAGTGGTGAATCTCTGGAACTCCCTGCCACAGAGGGTAGTCGAGGCCAGTTCATTGGCTATATTTAAGAGGGAGTTAGATGTGGCCCTTGTGGCTAAGGGGATCAGAGGGTATGGAGAGAAGGCAGGTACGGGATACTGAGTTGGATGATCAGCCATGATCATATTGAATGGCGGTGCAGGCTTGAAGGGCCGAATGGCCTACTCCTGCACCTAATTTCTATGTTTCTATGTTTCTATGTTTCACCTCACATCACATCACATCAACTAAGCCCCAGCCCCAACTTCACCTCACATCACATCAACTTATTCTTCTTCTTTGGAGTTTTACGGCAGCCGGCATCCACAATGTTGCATTGCTGCCACCTTCTGGCTTCACTCCACAGTCCTCATGTCTTTACATTATTTCCTTTTTATAAGGCCAGAGGCCCTCAAGAAATTAAAGAACACCTTTACTCCTTTTCCTTCCCCTCCACACTCTAGAATGTTCTTTTCTGATATATCTGTCATTCCAATTTTCTTCATTTCACTGATCAAAACTCATCTTTCTGTTTCATATCTTCTACATGCAACTAGAGCATGCTGAACTGTTTCCGGCTGATGGCATTCCTCACACATCCCAGTAGGGTGTTTTCCCAACATTTTTAATGTGCTGTTCAGGTGAGTGTGTCCTATCGTCAATCTTGCTAATACTACCTGTTCTCTCCTGTTCCCCCCTCTTCTTGCTGTAATGCCCACTCTGTTTTGTAGCGAATAGAGGTGTCTCCCCTTTGTCTCCTGTTCCCAGTATTGTTGCCATTCCTGATTTATTTTCTTCCACACAATGTGTTTTCCTTCAGATTTGGATAATTGTAGGTTTACCTCTATGTTCTCTTTTTTAACGGCCTCTTTTGCTAATTTATCCACTTTTTCATTTCCTAGCACACCAATGTGTGCTGGGACCCACAACAAAGTCACGTCACTGCCCCTCCTTGTCACTTGGCTTAATAGTAGTAGAATTTCATACACTAGGTCAGGCCGCCTATGGGATGCACCAGCCCCAATACTCTGGATTGCAGACAATGAGTCGCTACATATTAATACTTTGCATGGTTGCACCTGTTCTATCCACCGAACTGCCATCAAAATAGCGTACAGTTCCACTGTATACACTGCCAAATAGTTATTTGTTCTTTTGCAAATCTCAACATTCATCCCTTGCATTACCATAGCCGCCCCTGTTGTTTCAGCTACTGGGTCCTTTGATCCATCTGTGAAGATTAAGAGGTGTTCCCTGTATCTATTATATATATGGTTATGGTATTCTGTTTTTAGGTCCGAATTTTTTTCCCTCCTTTTTGCCTCCCATATCTCCAGATCAACTTTTGGGATGTTCAGTAACCATATTGGGAGGCAACCGCAAGAAATGCAACACCTGTCCCTTCACCTCCCCCCTCGACTCCATTCAAGGTCCCAAGCAGTCGTTCCAGGTGCGACAAAGGTTCACCTGTAACTCCTCCAACCTCATCTACTGCATCCGCTGCTCTAGATGTCAGCTGATTTACATCGGCGAGACCAAGCGTAGGTTGGGCGATCGTTTCGCCGAACACCTCCGCTCAGTCCGCAAAAACCTACCTGACCTCCCGGTGGCTCAGCACTTCAACTCCCCCTCCCATTCCCAATCCGACCTCTCTGTCCTGGGTCTCCTCCATTGCCAGAGTGAGCAACAGCGGAAATTGGAGGAACAGCACCTCATATTCCGTCTGGGGACCTTGCGTCCTTATGGCATTAACATTGAATTCTCCCAATTTTGCTAGCCCTTGCTGTCTCCTCCCCTTCCTTAACCCTCTAGCTGTCTCCTCCCACCCTCCCATCCGCCCGCCCTCGGGCTCCTCCTCCTCCTCCTCCCCTTTTCCTTCTTTCTTCCCCCCCCCCCCACCCCCCATCAGTCTGAAGAAGGGTTTCGGCCCGAAACGTCGCCTATTTCTAGGTATGTTGCAAAGCCTACCTGAAGCGTCGCTGAAAATCTGTCGCTGCGGGTGTGCGCGATTTTGGCGCCGTTTAGAGGGGGGTGGGTTTAAAACGCGATTTTCTCTAGGCTGTTCCAATCGAAGATGTTCAGCCTTGTAAAATATTAACGAAAAATCGCTGAAAGTCCCCGTCGCAAAAGCTATTATTAGTTTTAAAGGCCTTGAATAATAGTTATAGTAGTTTAAAAATCAATCTCTAAACCCGCGACCACCAGCAACCGCAGGGTCTCATAAAGCAGACAAGTGAAGGTAAGCTGTATATTTTTACATTAAAAAGGGCTTCTAAAGATCCCTTTATACAAAGTTTAATATTGCGAGTAGCTCATTTTGGGCCCATTATATCCCGCAGTATTTTTCTGGGCATTTGGGGGCACAAATCTACCGCAATGTGAACGTTGTAAACCAGCGCGTTCCACAGGGACCCACTGGAAAGCTGATTTAAATGGGCATTTATTTACAGCAATTAAACACTAAATTCCTTCCATTTGGTCTATAAATTAATGTAAATGAGATTTTAAAATCATGTTTTATTGTGAATTATTTGTGAATATTATTTGGACATTTAGGCTATTTAAAAATGTTAATCATTTATTAAGAAATGGATAGATGTTTAGATCTAGTAATTGAAGTCTGAAATTAGCTACAATTAGGTAACTAACTAATTATATGCTTTAATTTCAGGTCATCCAAGTAAGATTATTTTATATTTGTTTCAGAATGCTTCAATCTATGATAACTGAAAATTTCATTCAGTTCTCTTAATTTTTAAGAAAGTTATGGGCTTTTGATTGTTCACGATCACAGCTTTTTTGTTATATCCATAGAAAATCAATAGGGAACAAGATGCTCATTTCCGAGTATGAAAATGGCCATAACTTTTTAAATATTTGAGATATGAAAGTGAATTAGGTGTCAAATTAAACTTAATTTTATGCTTTATCTGATGGGATAAATTGCAGACTTGATTTTTTAAATCTCAAAATTTTGTAACATTGCTTTATATAGTGTGTGAAAAAAGAAAACGAGTAAATGAAGAAAGTTGAGAGAGAGAATAGAGAAAATAAAATAAAATAAAAGAGAAAAGGAGATCATTGTTTATAATCTTGACCAACCCTCGTCCAGTCCTGAAACAGTTATTTTTTTTACAATTGTGTTGCACCATATGATTCCAAAAAAAACGACGAATGGAGACCAACTCGTTATGAATTGGTCTGATTTATCCATTAGGAGGAATCCCATTTCCTCAAGATGAGCGGTGTCCAACATACTTGCAATCCACATTTTAAGCGTTGGTATTGATGTACCCTTCCAAAATTTAAGAATTAATTTTTTTGCTATTATTAAACCATAGTTAAGGAATAGATTTTGAGATGTGTTCAATTTATTCCCATCTTCCATTACGCCAAATATAATCATTTCAGTATTAGGTTCCACTCTTGTCTTGAACAATTTTGTAAATATTTCAAAAATATCATTCCAAAATCTATAAAGTTTTATGCAGGAAACTAAGGAGTGTGTTATAGTTGCCTTTTGGGCTAGACACTTATCACAAGTGGCGGATATATTTGGATAACATTTGTTCAATCTTGTTTTTGAATAATATAATCTATGTACAATTTTAAATTGAATTAGATTATGTCTTACATTAATTGAACATTTGTGAATATATATCAGGTATTTTTCCCATTTAACCTTCGTAATTTTTATCATTAGTTCCCGTTCCCACTCTTCTCTACGTACCTCTGTCGATGGTAGGTCTATATTTAGAATACTATTATATAAATATGATATTAATTTTTGTGAGTCAGCTTCAATATTCATTGCTTCTTCCAATATGTCAGGAGTTACTTTTTGATATCCTTGTATATATTTTTTCACGAAATCGCAAATCTGAAGGTATTTAAAATATTGGTTGTTTTTCAATTTAAATTTTAATTGTAGTTGTTGGAATGATAGTAGGTTTCCCATTTCGTACATATCCCCGATCCTTCTAATTCCGAGACTTTCCCATTGGTTATATGTCTTATCAATAAGAGATGGTTTAAATAAAGGGTTATTCGCTATTGGCATTAACAGTGATAGATTTCTTAATTTTAAAGATAATTTTATTTGTTTCCAAATTCTTATTGTGCCATATATAATTGGGTTCTTCTTATATATTGTGTTATTCATTTTTTTGGGGAGAAGAGGATCGTTCCTATATTACAAGGATGGCAATCCTCCTTCTCCATTTTTATCCATTCTGTCTGTTGGGTAGAACTATCCAACCAATAAATCATATTCTTAATATGCACTGCCCAGTAATAATACATAAAATTCGGAAGTGAAAGTCCCCCGACCTCTTTTGGTTTACATAAGTGTTTTTTTGTGATTCTATGTGATCTATAGTCCCAAATATAATTAGTAATATTGAGTCTAATTTAAAAAAAAAATATTTTGGTATATATACCGGTATAGATTGAAATAGGTATAGTAATTGTGGTAGGAAGATCATTTTTATTGCATTTATTCTACCTAATAATGATAAGGGAAGTGTTTTCCAAAATTTAATCAACGTATTAAGTTTATTTAATAAAGGTATGAAATTAGCGTTGAATAATGCTTTATATTTTCTAGTAATCTGAATACCCAAATATTTAAATTTTTCTGTTGCGATTTTAAAAGGGAACTTCAGTAAGTGTGTAGGTTCTTGAGGTTTTAATGTCATGATTTCACTTTTATTCCAGTTTATTCTATATCCAGAAAAAGACCCGAAATCCTCTATTAAGTTTAATAAATTTGGTATGCTCGTTTGTGACTTTGTAATATATAAAAGTATATCGTCTGCATTTAATGAGATTTTATTCTTTGAGTCCCTGGTATTATAGCCCTGAATATTCGGATGAATTCTTATACTTTCAGCCAGGGGTTCTATCATAAGGGCAAATAGCAGGGGTGATAGTGCACATCCCTGCCTATTACCCCTTGATAGTTGAAATTTTTGAGATAACATGTTATTAGTTAAAATTCTTGCCATTGGTTTATCATATAATAATTTTATTATGCTGGAATCTTTCCCAACCATCTTCACTATCTGCAAAACCACTCGCTTCTGTATCATTAGCAAACTTGCTAATCTTGCCTAGAGTGCTGGAGTAACTCAGCGGGTCAGGCTGCGTATAGAAGTTTGGAGGTCGTGTTGCAGTTGGATAAGAAGTTGGTGAGGCCGCATTCAGAGGATTGTATTCAGTTCTGGGCATCATGTTATAGAAAATATGTGATCAAACTGGAAAGGGTACAGTGAAGATTTACGAGTATGTGGTAGATCTAGTGGGCCAGAGCAATAGGGAGAGGTTGAGTAGGCTGGGACTCTGTTTCATGGAGCACATGAGGATGAGGGATGATCTAATAGAGGTGTATGAAATCATAATTTGAATAGATATGGCTGAGTCTTTTGTCCAGAGTAAGTGAATCGAGGAGCAGAGGACATAGGTTGAAGGTGAAGGGCAAAAGATTTAATAGGAATCTGTGGGGTATGTTTTTCACACAAAGGGTGGTAGATGTATGGAACAAGCTGCCCGAGGAGGTAGTTGAGGCTGGGACTAACGCAACATTTAAGAAACAGTTTGTCAGGTACATGGATAGGACAGGTTCGGAGGGATATGGATCAAACGTGGGCAGGTGGGACTAGTGCAGATGAGACATACTAGGCCGAAGGGCCTGTTTCCACACTGTATTACTCTATGACTCTATCTATCTTTCCCTCTAAAACGCACTCCTGCCTTCTCACCATTACCTCCGACACCGGTATCAATCATGAATCTATCAATCTCCTCCTGAAAAATGTCCATTGACTGGACCTCCACAGCTGGCTGTGGCAATGAATTCCACAGTTCATCACCTTCTGACTTAAGACATTTCCGCTCATCTCCTTCCTAAAGGAGTGTCTTTTAATTCTGAGGATGTGGCCACTGGTCGTAGAGTCTCCCACTAGTGGAAACATCCTCTCCAAATCCACTCCATCCAGGTTTTTACCAGGCTGGGACAGATGGCAACAGCTTCACACAGTGTCCCAAAGCTTGTGTCCTGTCCTGCATCACCAAAGGCAGCAGAGACGTTATACGAGAGGGCAAGCACCGTAACAAAGTAGCTCACAATGGTTTGGGTAACATGCACTCTCCCCCCTCCTTTCCTATATTCCTTCCAACCATAAACCTCTCTCTGCCTTTACATTTCACTCCTCTTTCAAATCTGCTCAATTTATCCATATGCACTTTTCTTCTTCACTTTTTAGTCATAGAATGATGCAGTGTAGAAACAGGCCCTTCAGCTCAACTTGCCCACACCGACCGACATGTCCCATCTAAATTAGTCCCACTCACACGCGTTTGGCCCATATCCAACTAAATGTGTCCTATCCATGTACGTGTCCAAATGTCTCTTAACCATTAGGATAGTCCCAGCCTTAACTACCTCCTCTGGCAGATCTACATACACCCTTTGTGTGAAAAAGCTACCTCTCAGATTCCTGTTAATTTATGGAATATTGGTCATAAATTTGGTGCGAAAAAGCTCCAAAATAAGGCTCAGAATGCAGCAGAAAGCATCTAAAACCCCTGAGCTGGCATCGAGGGACTTCACGCTTCGCGCTCGTTATGTGCGCAGCGTACACATTATTTCACATTGAGTTTTTTTGTAATCCTGTCATACCAACCCCCATTTTGCAAAGCTTCGTACGGGCCAGCACAACCATCTTCACTATCTGCAAAACCACTCACTTTCGTATCATCAACAAACTTGCTAATCTTGCTCTGTATGTTCTCATCCAAATCATTGATATAGATGACAAACAGTAACGGGCCCAGCACTGAACCCTGAGGCACACCACTAGTCACAGGCCTCCAGTATGAGAAGCAAACTTTCACCATCACCAGTCTTTCCAAACCGCTTGAGGAAATGTTTCACCCGACGCTGGCGTTCCATTTTCACGGCAAGAGGGCCCTGAAAATCATCGGACTGGTTGCAAGGCCACAAATGGGCCCCGACCTCGGGTGTTTCACAGAGGAAGAGGACTTAACTTTCTGGTGCCTTTCCCCACAGTGGAACATTTTGATTCTCCTGTTTGTGTTGAACTCTATAATATGTTGTGTCCATTTTATTTATTTTTAAAACCTTTTTCTATCGTCTGTATGGAATCGTATTATTGAATTTATGTAAAGCACTTTGGTGTCAATGCCAGTTGACTTAAACATAGAAATTAGGTGCAGGAGTAGGCCATTCGGCCCTTCGCGCCTGCACCGTCATTCAATATGATCATGGCTGATCATCCAACTCAGTATCCCGTACCTGCCTTCTCTCCATACCCTCTGATCCCCTTAGCCACAAGGGCCACATCTAACTCCCTCTTAAATATAGCCAATGAACTGACCTCGACTACCCTCTGTGGCAGGGAGTTCCAGAGATTCATCACTCTCTGTGTGAAAAAAATTCTCCTCATCTCGGTTTTAAAGGATTTCCCCCTTATCCTTAAGCTGTGACCCCTTGTCCTGGACTTCCCCAACATCGGGAGCAATCTTCCTGCATCTAGCCTGTCCAACCCCTTAAGAATTTTGTAAGTTTCTATAAGATCCCCTCTCAAACTCCTAAATTCTAGATAGTATAAACCAAGTCTATCCAGTCTTTCTTCATAAGACAGTCCTGACATCCCAGGAATCAGTCTGGTTCCGTGCTTTATAAAACGTGCTTTATAAATAAAACTTACTTACTTACTTACTTACTTACTTACTTACTTACTTACTTACTTACTTACTTACTTACTTACTTACTTACTTACTTACTTACTTACTGTCACCCTCTGCTTCCTTCCATGGAGCCAATTTGCTATCAATTCAGCTGTCTCTCCTTGGATCCCATGCGATCTAACCTTCCCGAGCAGCCGACCATGCGGCACCTTATCGAACGCCTTACTGAATTAAATAGACAACAGGTGCAGGAGTAGAGGCCATTCGGCCATTCGAGCCAGCACTGCCATTCAGTGTGATCATGGCTGATCATCCCCAATCAGTACCCCGTTCCTGCCTTCTCCCCATATCCCCTGATTCCGCTATTTTAAGAGTCCTGTCTAGCACTCTCTTGAAAACATCCAGAGAACCATCCTCCACCGCCCTCTGAGGCAGAGAATTCCACAGACTCACAACTCTCTGTGAGAAAAAGTGTTTCCTCGTCTTCGTTCTAATTGGCCGACCCCTTATTCTTAAACTGTGGCCCCTGGTTCTGGACTTCCCCAACATCAGGAACATGTTTCCTGCCTCTAGCGTGTGCAAACCCTTAACAATCTTACAAAACCACGCTGACAGTCCCTAATCAGCCCTTGCCCACCCAAATGCCTGTAAATTCACCAAGGCAAATTAATTGTATGTGATTACTTGGCCAATGAACTCATTCATTCATTCATTCATTCATTCATTCATTCATTCATTCATTCATTCATTCATTCATTCTTGCCATAGAGGGAGTACAGATAAGGTTCACCAGACTGATTCCTGGGATGGCAGGACTTTCATATGAGGAAAGACTGGATAGACTCGGCTTGTACACGTTGGAATTCTGTCAGAACTGAACGAGGAGGAGGACACAAATGCAGGCTCAGACACAGGGCAGATCAGTCTTCGGCGTTTAATCGGTCCACGTCAGTACACAGGTAGGCAAAACAGAGGCAACAGTACCATATAGGAGCAGGCAAGAACCAGTGGTCGAAAATACATGCAAAGGTCGAGATCACAAGGTCACAAGATTTCGAGAGCTGGAACGAGGTGATACCAAGTAGCATACACAACGAACTGGCAATGGGAACTAAAACACAAAAGGCTTAAATACAGACTAGCAGGGGATAACGAGACACAGGTGAAACACATCAGGGCGTGGCCAACAATCACATGAGGGTACAACCTGACAGGAAATGGGACCTGAAACAAGAGGAGATGTGAGACACCAAAATAAAACAAGAATGCAAACTCTAATACTAAAAACCAATAAGAAACAGAAACTAGATCAAACGCGAGACCTGACAGTACCCCCCCCCCCCCCCCCCCCCCCCCCTCCACGGCCGGCTCCTGACGGCCCAGGATCTTCAGGATGTTGGCGCCGATAGTCCCTGATAAGTTCCGGGTCGCATATGTTGCGAGCTGGCACCCAAGACCGCTCCTCAGGTCCATACCCCTCCCAATCCACAAGATACTGACAACCACGACCACGCCGGCGCATCCCCAGCAACCGGCTGACCGTAAACACTGGACCCCCATCAAGGAACCGGGGGGGCGGAGGGGGGTGTGGAGGCAGGGACCAGAGGACTCTCCTTAAATGGCTTCAGACGGGAGACATGGAAAGTAGGGTGGACCCTCATGGCACGGGGGAGTTTGAGACGAACCGCCACAGGATTGATGACCTTCGATATGGGGAAAGGACCAACAAAACGAGGAGCCAGCTTCCGGGATTCCACCCTCAGCGGTAAGTCTCGAGTGGAGAGCCACACCCTTGACCAGGCGAGTATACTGGAGCCGGCGTTCTTCCACGGTCAGCCATCCTCTTGTAACGCGCAGAACTGCGTAACAGCATCTGCCGAGCCCCATTCCAAACCTTGCGACAGCGACGGACGAGAGCCTGAGCGGAGGGCACACTGGACTCCTTCTCCACAGCAGGGAACAATGGCGGTTGATAACCAGAGGCACACTGGAATGGAGAGAGACCAGAGGATGAGCAAGGAAGTGTGTTGTGTGCATACTCCACCCAAATAAGGTGTTTGCTCCAAGTTGAAGGGTTCTGTGCCACCAAGCACCGCAGTCCTGTCTCCAATTCCTGGTTAAGGCGTTCAGTCTGTCCATTGGATTCCGGGTGATAACCAGATGTAAGGCTGACCGTGGCGTCCAACAGAGAACAAAACTCCTTCCAAAACCTGGACACGAACTGAGGCCCCCGGTCAGACACAATGTCTCTGGGAAATCCATGAATGCGAAAAACATGAGACAGCATGACCTCTGCCGTCTTCTTGGCGGAGGGAAGCTTGTGCAACGGAATGAAATGGACCATCTCCGAAAATCTGTCCACTACAGTCATGACTGAGGTGTTACCTTCAGAAGAGGGCAAGCCCGTGACAAAGTCCATGGAGATGTCTGACCAGGGGCGTGAGGGGACAGGCAGCGGATTCAGGAGACCAAAGGCGGCCCGACGGGAGGTCTTGTTCTGAGCACAAATACTGCAGGCGGCGACGTACTCCTTAATCCCCCTCTCCATGGAAGGCCACCAAAACCGCTGTTTGGCCACAAACAGGGTTCGGCGGACACCGGGATGACAGGAGATCCGAGACGTATGAGCCCAGTGAATCACCTGTGAACGAAGAGACTCGGGAACAAACAGACGATTAGAAGGACACCCTAGCGGAGACTGAACACCAGCAGTTGCCTCGGAAACTCTCTTCTCAATCTCCCAAGTAACAGCGCCAACAAACAGGAAGCAGGCAGAATGGGAGTTGAAACCTTAGGGGATGGGTCAGGATCAAACTGTCTGGAGAGAGCATCAGGTTTGCCATTCTTGGCACCAGGGCGGTAAGACAGTACAAAATCAAATCGATTAAAGAAGAGCCCACCTTGCTTGGCGCGAGTTGAGGCGTTTGGCTGACTTGATGTATTCCAGGTTTTTGTGGTCTGTCCAAACTAGAAACGGCTGCATGGTACCCTCCAACCAATGTCTCCATTCCTCCAAGGCTGTTTTAACCGCTAACAGTTCACGGTTACCCACATGGTAATTTCTCTCAGCAGGAGAAAGCTTCTTTGAGAGGAAAGCGCAGGGATGTAATCGACCATCTGTGGGGGATTTCTGTGAGAGTACGGCCCCGATGCCCACACCCGAGGCGTCCACCTCAACCACGAACTGGAGTGACGGGTCAGGGTGAACCAGGATGGGGGCTGAGGAGAAGCTCCTCTTGAGTCTCATAAATGCAGTTTCTGCTTGAGAGGACCAAGAGAAAGGCACGTGGGGTGAGGTAAGAGCATGGAGTGGTGCAGCAGTGACACTAAAGTTCCGGATAAACTTCCTATAAAAATTAGCAAACCCAAGGAACCCCTGAAGTCGCTTACGACTGGAGGGTGTAGGCCAGGTGGCCACAGCACTGACCTTGCTCGGGTCCATCTGTATACCAGCAGGTGATACAACAAAACCAAGGAATTGAACAGTGTTAACATGAAATTCACATTTCTCAGCTTTCACAAACAGATCATTCAGGAGCAAACGTTCTAGCACCTGGTGTACATGCTGCACATGGGAAGTCTCGTCTGGAGAAAAAATCAAAATGTCATCAAGGTACACAAACACAAATCGGTTCAGCATGTCCCGTAATACATCATTAACCATGCCTTGAAAAACTGCTGGAGCATTAGTAAGACCAAACGGCATGACCAGATATTCATAATGACCACTGGGTGTGTTTAAACGCAGTTTTCCATTCATCCCCGTCCCTTATCCTCACCAGATGATACGCATTTCTAAGATCTAACTTAGTGAATACTGCAGCGTCTTTTAACAGTTCAAATGCAGAGGAGATAAGAGGAAGAGGGTATCTGTTCTTAACAGTAATGTCATTGAGCCCTCTGTAGTCAATGCAGGGCCGAAGTGTTCCATCCTTCTTATCCACAAAGAAGAATCCAGCTCCTGCAGGTGAAGAAGAAGGTCTGATGATCCCAGCAGCAAGGGCATCGTCAATGTACTTTTCCATGGCGAGCCGCTCAGGTGAAGACAAGGAGTAGAGATGGCCCTTAGGAGGCGCTGTACCTGGCAGAAGGTCGATGCAGCAGTCATACGGTCTATGCGGCGGAAGAGATGTGGCCTTGGCCTTGTTGAACACCTCCTTTAGGTCTAGATAATATGAGGGAACCTTGGTGAGATCTGGAAAATCCTCCTCCCTTGAACGGGGAGGCTACCGGAGGGTGGTCCTGGAAGATCCCAGCAAACTGCTCCTTGACGGATCCTTCATAGACTCAGGAGAAGAATCATGCAGATAGATGAGTTTACAGTTATTCCCCCAAGAAATTACTTCCCCAGTACCCCAGTTCATGTGAGGATTATGGTAAGACAGCCAAGGGAGCCCCAAAACCAGAGGATGAAGAGGACAGTCGAGGAGATGAAAACTGATGGTCTCAAGGTGATTACCTGCCACGATGAGTTGAACAGGTTGAGTTCAGTGAATTACCCTGTACAGTAGGCGCCCATCCAGTGCACTAGCCTCCATAGGATCTTGAAGCTGTTCACGTTCCAGCTTCAATTCATCAGCCAAGCGAATGTCCATGAAGTTCTCATCTGCCCCAGAATCAACCAAAGCCTGCAGGGAGTGCCACTGGGAATGCACCAACAATTGTACCGTCGACAATGGACGAGAGGAACGGCTCATAGGAGTGGTACAACTCACCAATGTCCTCTCTTTCATTGGTGAGCTTTGTCTTTTACTGAACAGCTGTTCAACAAATGTCCCAGTTCACCACAGTAAAAACACCTCCCCTCCCTTAGGCGGCGCTGCCGCTCCGGACGCAGTTTGGCTCGTTCCACCTGCATGGGCTCCTCCGAAGATGCAGGTGGCGCTGTAGGCTGACTGGACCGGCCGAGAGGGAAGAAGTCCCGACTGGAAGGTGAAGGGCGACGCTGCCGCCACTGCTGGGAGGAGGACCGAACTGCAGCCGATCTCCTCTCTCGATCTCTTTCTCTGAGCCTAGCGTCAATTTGGATAGCCAGGGAAATCATAGACTCGACGTCGGAAGGCAGGGTTAGAGGAGCCAATTGATCTTTGATAGCTTCAGACAATCCATTGCGAAAAACATCCAACAAAGCAGCCTCATTCCATCCACCCTTAGCAGCAACAGTTCGAAAATCAATAGCAAAATCCATAACAGAGCGATTACCTTGTTTCATGGAGACCAGGTTCTGTGAAGCCTCTCGGCCAGGATTGGAGTGATCAAACGTGCGGGACAGAGCTTCCATGAACAGGACCGATGTCTGGCAAACAGGAGAATTCCGAGACCACTCCGCCGTGGCCCAAGCCTCCGCCCTACCCGACAGGTGCGTGATGATAAAGGCTACCCTTGAGCGTTCTGATGAAAAGGAAGCCGCTTGAAGTTCGAAATGCAGTCCACACTGAATCAAAAAAGGTCTACATTTCTCCGATTCCCCCGAAAAGTGTTCCGGTCTTGCCAGGTGGACGAATGGAGATGCTGCAGCAGCCGCGGCCATCGGAGCTCCTGGAGACACAGACAAGGAAACATACTCGGCAGGCACGGGAGCCGCAGCAGGAAACAAATAATTCAGCCGAGTAACCAGGTCTTCAAACCGAGAACTTAAAGTGTTCACCTGTGAACCGTTGTCTGCCTGGAACCCCTGCTGACGCTCGCCGAGATCCCGGAACCGGCGACGATCGAGGAGAGTTGACCCTCGTAATGCGAGATGCGCTCCTCTTGCTTCTGGAGCGCTGCACGAAAAGGATCAGAGCCCGCTGAGTCCATTGTTGGCCAGTTCGTAATGTCAGAACTGAACGAGGAGGAGGACACAAATGCAGGCTCAGACACAGGGCAGATCAGTCTTCGGCGTTTAAAATTAATCGTCCA
>NW_022630181.1:75478-143024 GCF_010909765.2 Amblyraja radiata
GGGGTGCGGGAGAGGAGGGAGTGTGGGGGGTAGAATGTGGGGGGAGGTTGTGGGGGGGAGTGGTGGGGGAGGGGTTGAGGGTGGGGGGCATGGGAAGGTGTGGGGAGGGAGGCGGAGGATGTGGGGGAGAGTGTGGAGGCGGGGAGAGTGTGGGGGGGGTGAGTGTGGGGGGGGAGTGTGGGGGGGGATTGTTCCCAACATCGGGAACAATTTTCCTGCATCTAGCCTCCCCCCACACTATCCCCCCACACTCACCCCCACACTCTCCTCCTCCCCCCACACTATCCTCCCCACACTCACCCCCCCCCCCACACTCTCCCCCCGCACTCTCTACCTCACACACTCCCCCCACACTCTCCCCCACACCTTCCCCCTCCCCCCCCACACTCTCCTCCTCCCCCACACTCGCCCCCATACTTCCCCCTTAAGAATTTTGTAAGTTTCTATAAGACCCCCCTCAAACTTCTACATTCTAGCGAGTACAAGCCGAGTCTATCCAGTCTTTCGTCATATGAAAGTCCTGCCCCCAGGATGCAGACTCCCCAAGCGGAACGTGAGGTGCTGTTCCTCCAATTTCCGCTGTTGCTCGCTGTGGCCATGGAGGAGAACAAGGACAGAGAGGTCGGAGACGGAGTGGGAGGGGGAGTTGAAGTGCTGAGCCACTGGGAGGTCAGGCTGGTTATTGCGGACCGAGCGGAGGAGTTCGGCGAAACTATCGCCCAACCTCCGCTTAGTCTCCCCGATGTAAATCAGCTGACATCTAGAGCAGCGGATGCAATAGATGAGGTTGGAGGAGATGCAGGTGAACCTCTGTCGCACCTGGAACGACTGCTTGGGTCCTTGAACGGAGTCGAGGGGGGAGGTAAAGGGAGAAGTGTTCCATCTCTTGCGGTTGCAAGGGAAAGTGCCCGGGGAGGGGGTGGTACGAGAGGGAAGGGAAGAATTGACAAGGGAGTTATGGAGGGAGCGGTCTTTGCGGAAGGCAGATATGGGGCGAGATGGGAAGGTGTGGCGAGCGGTGGGTTCACTCGGCTTGTACTCGCTAGAATTTAGAAGATTGAGGGGGGATCTTATAGAAAGTTACAAAATTCTTAAGGAGTTGGACAGGAAGATTATTCCCAATGTTGGTGAAGTCCAGAACAAGGGGTCGCAGTTTAAGGATAAGGGGGAAATATTTTAGGACCGAGATGAGAAAAACATTTTTCACACAGAGAGTGGTGAATCTGTGGAATTCTCTGCCACAGAAGGTAGTTGAGGCCACACAGTTCATTGGCTATATTTAAGAGGGAGTTAGATATGGCCCTTGTGGCTAAAGGGATCAGGGGGTATGGAGAGAAGGCAGGTACAGGATACTGAGTTGGATGATCAGCCATCATCGTATTGAATGGCGAATGGTGCAGGCTCGAAGGGCCGAATGGCCTCTACTCCTGCACCTATTGTCTATGTTTCTATGTGTCTAATGGGGGCGGTGATGTTGGTGAGAGTGTGGTGATGGTTCTCGTGGGAGGGTGTGGGTGGGTGGGTGGGTGGATTCCAGAAACTGCCGGAGATTCGGTGGGGCTGGTGGGTGGAACTACGGTGTGTGGATCTTTGTGGCGGAATCGGAGGTCACCAGGGTCACAAGAGTAATCTGTGGACCAGGTCACTGACGATGCTCAGTGTGTTGGGGAGAGAGGGGGGGCGGTCAGATGGGATGGAGAGGGAACGGATTCCTAAACCCCTCGACGCTGAGTGAATTTTACAATCAGAGAAACGGGCGATTTCACCACTTGTTTGAACTGCTGCCTGAACTTAGTCTGGGTGAGGACGTAAAGAGCCGTGTTTGTGCAGCAGCTCAGTATCTGCAACATGTAGCCCAGTTCGCCAATGAAGATGGCTGGATAGACCACGCTAGGAATTAAATAATACAGTCGGTTCCACACAAGATATACCGCATAGACCGCCCACAACACGATGAAATTCCCCGAGATGACCAGCAGTAAAATGAGGGATTTCCTGCGGCTCTCCATCTCCGGGTCGCTGCCACTCTCCCCACTGCTGGGACCCCGGAGTCTCCTGCGGGAACTGCTCGCCACTAACACGTATCTGATGGTCAAAGTGTTGAACACAACAATGAGGACAAATGGCATCACGGGGGTGATGAGATACTGGAGAAACTCCCCGATTCCCCAGGACAGTGAGAGAATAATATCGGGTCTTCCCACACAAAACCATGGGGCATTAATTAGCCTGTACCCACCGCGCAACATAAAATACCAGAAGATGTTCTTTAAACAGCTCAGCACGGTCACTATCCCCAGAACCACAGCCGCTGTTCTCTCGGTGCAATAGTTTGTTTTCAGCTTCTGGCAACAAATGGCCACAAATCGATCAAAGGTGAAGGTGACGGTGAACCAGACAGAACAGTCGGTGATGGCGTAAAGGAAGAAGGCGTGGATATTACACACTCGGACATAGTGCAGGAACAGAAATGCTTCATAGTAAGCAATGGGAATCTGCCTCATTATCAGGTCGACAATAATGACCAGTAGATCGGCCGCTGCCATGGCCATCAGGTAGCGAGTGACACCAGTGGAGAGACCGCACTTTCCCCGGGACAGGACCACAATGGTCAGCGTGTTCACTGTGAGGAAAGAGGGAAGTAAACAGAGAATTGACACACAGCCAGCGGACAAAGCAAACTCGGCAGATTAATCGAGACGAGGGGGAAATCAAATGCACATTCCCGTTCTGAGATTGTTTATGATTGTCTAACGAGGCTGTCTAGTAGTAACTACTGAAGGAAATAAATTATTCTGCATCTGCTCGATTACTTAACAGATGAGAAGCTGCAGTTAGGAGGGTTGGGATAAAGAATCAGATCTGTGTCTGACCATTTCTCACTTCACCATGGGAGTTTAGCTCTTTGCTTCACTGTGAGTGAATCAAAGATTATAGAGCAGAGTAGGTATGAGCGAGCGAGGGAAGTGAGCGAAGGAAGGAGTTCAGGGACTTTATTGCCATCTGCATCGGTGCAAGGGAAGTGATGATACATTAGACAATCTTGCTTACAGCAGCATGGTAAGAAACATAGACTGAAACCGCCGACATAAACACAGGCGGGTGACACATACTCACACAGAATGTACACATCAATTCTGCAAGGCGGGCGGGCGGGTTGCAGAACCAACTCGCGTATTTAATAAACAAAGAAATTAGGGCAAAATTAGAAAACAAGTCTACACAGAGAATATTTCCACTAGTGGGAGAGTCTAGGACCAGAGGTCACATCCTCGCAATTAAAAGGGTTTTCCTTTAGGAAGGAGATGAGGAGGAATATAGAAACATAGAAACATAGACAATAGCAACAGGAGTTGAGGCCATTCGTCCCTTCGAGCCTGCACCGCCATTCAATACCGCCATTCATGGCTGATCATCCAACTCAGTATCCTGTAACTGTCTTCTCTCCATACCCCCGATCCCTTTAGCCACAAGGGTCACATCTAACTCCCTCTTAGATATAGCCAATGAACTGGTCTCAACTGCCTTCTGAGGCAGAGGATTCCACAGATTCACCACTCTGTGTGTGAAAAAAAAAAGTTTTTCTCATCTCGGTCCTAAAAGACTTCCCCCTTATCCTTAAACTGTGTGTGACCCCTTGTTCTGGACTTCCCCAACATCGGGAACAATCTTCCTGCATCTAGCCTGTCCAACCCCTTAAGAATTTTGTAAGTTTCTATAAGATCCCCCCTCAATTTTTATTTTTATGATACTGCCTGTACAGGGAAATTCATTTCGTTGTCTCTAACTGAGACAATGACAATAAATTTGAATACAATACAATACAATACAATACAATCTTCTACATTCTAGCGAATACGCGCCGAGTCTATCCAGTCTTTCTTCATATAAAAGTCCTGCCATCCCAGTAATCAGTCTGGTGAACCTTCTCTGTACTCCCTCTACGGCAAGAATGTATTTCCTCAGATTAGGAGACCAAAACTGTACGCAATACTCCAGGTGTGGTCTCACCAGTCTTTCTTCATATGAAACTTCATAGTGATAAACCTCTGATCCCCACAAACAGGCAGCATCAACACATTACCCGTTACTCTGTCGAAGATTTCTTCAAAAGACACGTACGTAATGGATTGTCCGAGCTACAGACATTTATACCGGATCCCGTCACTGCCGCTTCTCGCCTGCTGTTGCGCGGGAATTTGGACGGGGACTTACCTGGAAGAGCAACAAGGGCTAGCACGGGATAAAGGACAGGCTGTATAATTTTGAGTGCAAGGTAGATTCGAAAACTTAAGCTGTTCCAAGGTTTAAAAAAATTGTCGGCCCAATAGAAGACTCCCTTCTCCATGGCGGTAACTTCCCAGTCTACCGTTTTCACAGACCGATCCATTTGTGTAACACCGCACGCACTCTCTCACTGTTCCCCGATTACACTCGGTGACATTCACTTCACTCTCTAATATTCCCGGATTCCGAAACATCCATCTAACATCCCACTTTATTGTCCACAGATAGATTCCCAATGGGTTTTCTCCCTCTGTGGATGGAGCTGCTGCTCTCTGCCTGTCGGTAACGGGCGGGATGATCTCACCAACACTCACATATCCCAGCAACAACAGGAATGGTTTATATTGGGAACTGGGAAATCTCCAGTGGGTGGGTGGGTGACACAACCGGGCTCCGTGTAGACTGACGTTAGTTACACTCACTGAACAAACATCTACTGTTAACTCTTTTGTGTCCGGGCACAAAGTGCCTCACTCCCTCACGGAAAGGGCACCAGTCATCATGGGTGATGATATCCAGTCTATATGTTCTGTCTAGTGGACAGTTAGTGACGGGGGAGGGAACAAGCTACAGGCCTGGTACAATCCGCACCATCTCTCCGCAATCTCGATAATCGTGAGATTACAGTCGCCTGAAATCGCAATGTTCAGTTAATTCGTTTCCATTGACGAATGCATTTCGGGAATCTTGATTAATTTAATCTGACATCTTGAAAGATAGAAACATTGAAACATAAACAATAGGTGCAGGAGTAGAGGCCATACGTCCCTTCGAGCCTGCACCATTCGCCATTCTATATGATCATGGCTGATCATCCAACTCAGTATCCTGTACCTGCCTTCTCTCCATAACCCCTGATCCCTTTAGCCACAAGGGCCACATCTAACTCCCTCTTAAATATAGCCAATGGACTGTGGCCTCAACTATCTTCTGTGGCAGAGAATTCCACAGATTCACCACTCTCTGTGTGAAATATGATTTTCTCATCTCGGTCCTAATCCCCCTTATCCTTAAACTGATGGCCCCTTGTTCTGGACTTCCCCAACATCGGGAACAATCTTCCTGCATCTAGCCTGTCCAACCCCTTAAGAATTTTCTAATTTTTATAAGTTTCTATAAAATCCCCCCTCAATCTTCTAAATTCTAGCGAGTACAAGCCGAATCTATCCAGTCTTTCTTCATATGAAAGTCCTGCCATCCCAGGAATCAGTCTGGTAAACCTTCTCTGTACTCCCTCTATGGCAAGAATGTATTTCCTCAGATTAGGAGACCAGAACTGTACGTAATACTTCAGGTGTGGTCTCGCCAAGACCCTGTACAACTGCAGTAGAACCTCCGTGCTCTTATACTCAAATCATTTTGCTATGGATGCTAACATACCATTCGCTTTCCTAGAAACATAGAAACATAGATGATGGATATGACAGGTCGATGGCCACCACGTTGTTTAATCTCCTACATTCCTGGACTTTCGAAGTGCCGAACCAGTCCCTGTGGCAACCGTTCAATATGGTCTCTATCTTAGACTTGTAGAAGATCGGGAGAACATTCACCACCACACCGATGTCCTTTCTGCTCGACTCTAACAAAGTCAGGTCGGTTGACTTTATTTATGATTTAATCAATTTGTTGGGTCCACGACAGATCTTCTGAAATATTCATGGCAAGGAACATAACGTTGTTGATTCTCTCCACCATCGAACCGTGGGTGAAGACAGGTTAATCGATCATAGAAACATAGAAACATAGAAATTATGTGCAGGAGTAGGCCATTCGGCCCTTCGAGCCTGCACCGCCATTCAATATGATCATGGCTGATCATCCAACTCAGTATCCCGTACCCGCCTTCTCTCCATACCCTCTGATCCCCTTAGCCACAAGGGCCACATCTAACTCCCTCTTAAATATAGCCAATGAACTGGCCTCGACTACCCTCTGTGGCAGGGAGTTCCAGAGATTCACCACTCTCTGTGTGAAAAAAGTTCTTCTCATCTCGGTTTTAAAGGATTTCCCCCTTATCCTTAAGCTGTGAACCCTTGTCCTGGACTTCCCCAACATCGGGAGCAATCTTCCTGCATCTAGCCTGTCCAACCCCTTAAGAATTTTGTAAGTTTCTATAAGATCCCCTCTCAATCTCCTAAATTCTAGATCCTCGGCCTTCCTCTTCTAAAATCAACAATATACCACTTGCCCGTGGGGAACACATTGACGATGGGCGTGTGAGGTGTCGTGGATTGGACCAGGGGGATAGGATGGAGTCCAGGTATGTGGAAAGTAATTCAGTGGGGGCAAGAACACGCTGAAACAATGGGTCTATCTGGACAGTCAGAAGAAGTACGTTGGGACTGGGTGGCAAATGCTGTGCCTCTTTTCAGGAAGGGTTGCAAGGAACATGCGGGGAACTACAGGCCGGTAAGTTTAACATCTGTAGTTCGTAAGTTGCTGGAGAGTATTCTGTGGGATATGATATCAATGAATGACCGAATGAATGAATGAATGAATGAATTAATTAATTAATTAATTAATTAATGGGTGAATGAATGAATGAATGAATGAATGAATGAATGAATGAATGAATGAATGAATGAATGAATGAATGAATGAATGATCGAATGAATGACTGAATGAATGAATGAATGAATGAATGAATGAATGAATGAATGAATGAATGAATGAATGAATGAATGAGTGAATGAATGGATGAATGAATGATTGAATGAATGATCGAATGAATGACTGAATGAGTGAATGAATGAATGAATGAATGATTGAATGAATGAATGAATGAATGAATGAATGAATGAATGAATGAATGAATGAATGAATGAATGAATGAATGAATGAATGAATGAATGAATGAATGAATGAATGAATGAATGAATGAATGAATGAATGTGTGAATGAAACATAGAAACATAGCAACATAGAAAATAGGTGCAGGAGTAGGCCATTCGGCCCTTCGAGCCTGCACCGACATTAGATATGATCATGGCTGATCATCCAACTCAGTATCCCATCCCTGCCTTCTCTCCATACCCCCTGATCCCTTTAGCCACAAGGGCCACATCGAACTCCCTCTTAAATATAGCCAATGAACTGGCCTCTACTACCTTCTGTGGCAGAGACTTCCACAGATTCACCACTCTCTGTGTAAAAAATGATTTCCTCATCTCGGTCCTAAACGTCTTCCCTCTTAACCTTAAACTGTGACCCCCTTGTTCTGGACTTCCCCAACATCGGGAATAATCTTCCTGCATCTAGCCTGACCAACCCCTTAAGAATTTTGTAAGTTTCTATAAGATCCCCCCTCAGTCTTCTGAATTCCAACGTGTACAAGCCGAGTCTATCCAGTCTTTCCTCATATGAAAGTCCTGCCATCCCAGGAATCAGTCTGGTGAACCTTATCTGTACTCCCTCTATGGCAAGAATGAATGAATGAATGAATGAATGAATGAATGAATGAATGAATGAATGAATGAATGAATGAATGAATGAATGAATGAATGAATGAATGAATGAATGAATGAATGAATGAATGAATGAATGAATGAATGAATGAATGAGTTCATTGGCCAAGTAATCACATACAATTAATTTGCCTTGGTGAATTTACAGGCATTTGGGTGGGCAAGGGCTGATTAGGGACTGTCAGCATGGTTTTGTAAGATTGTTAAGGGTTTGCACACGCTAGAGGCAGGAAACATGTTCCTGATGTTGGGGAAGTCCAGAACCAGGGGCCACAGTTTAAGAATAAGGGGTCGGCCATTTAGAACGAAGACGAGGAAACACTTTTTCTCACAGAGAGTTGTGAGTCTGTGGAATTCTCTGCCTCAGAGGGCGGTGGAGGATGGTTCTCTGGATGTTTTCAAGAGAGTGCTAGACAGGACTCTTAAAATAGCGGAGTCTGGGGATATGGGGAGAAGGCAGGAACGGGGTACTGATTGGGGATGCTCAGCCATGATCACACTGAATGGCAGTGCTGGCTCGAATGGCCGAATGGCCTCTACTCCTGCACCTGTTGTCTATTTAATTCAGTAAGGCGTTCGATAAGGTGCCGCATGGTCGGCTGCTCGGGAAGGTTAGATCGCATGGGATCCAAGGAGAGACAGCTGAATGGATAGCAAATTGGCTCCATGGAAGGAAGCAGAGGGTGATAATAAGTAAATAAGTAAGTAAGTAAGTAAGTAAGTAAGTAAGTAAGTAAGTAAGTAAGTAAGTAAGTAAGTAAGTAAGTAAGTAAGTAAGTAAGTAAGTAAGTAAGTAAGTAAGTAAGTAAGTAAGTAAGTAAGTAAATAAGTAAGTAAGTAAGTAAGTAAGTCAGTAAGTCAGTAAGTAAGTAAGTAAGTAAGTAAGTAAGTAAGTAAGTAAGTAAGTAAGTAAGTAAGTAAGTAAGTAAGTAAGTAAGTAAGTAAGTAAGTAAGTAAGTAAGTAAGTAAGTAAGTAAGTTTTATTTATAAAGCACGTTTTAAGTCAACTCGCATTGACACCAAAGTGCTTTACATAAATTCAATAATACGTTTCCATACAGACGATAGAAAAAGGTTTTAAAAATAAATAAAATGGACACAACATATTATAGAGTTCAACACAAACAGGAGAATCAAAAATTTCCACTGTGGGGAAAGGCACCAGAAAGTTAAGTCCTCTTCCTCTGTGAAACACCCGAGGTCGGGGCCCATTTGTGGCCTTGCAACCAGTCCGATGATTTTCAGGGCCCTCTTGCCGTGAAAATGGAACGCCAGCGTCGGGTGAAACATTTCCTCAAGCGGTTTGGAAAGACTGGTGATGGTGAAAGTTTGCTTCTCAGACTGGAGGCCTGTGACTAGTGGTGTGCCTCAGGGTTCAGTGCTGGGCCCGTTACTGTTTGTCATCTACATCAATGATTTGGATGAGAACATACAGAGCAAGATTAGCAAGTTTGTTGATGATACGAAAGTGAGTGGTTTTGCAGATAGTGAAGATGGTTGTGCTGGCCCGTACGAAGCTTTGCAAAAACGGGGTTGGTATGACAGGATTACAAAAAACTCAATGTGAAATAATGTGTACGCTGCGCACATAACGAGCGCGAAGCGTGAAGTCCCTCGATGCCAGCTCAGGGGTTTTAGATGCTTTCTGGTGCATTCTGAGCCTTATTTTGGAGCATTTTTGCACCAAATTTATGACCAATATTCCAGAAATTAACAGGAATCTGAGAGGTAGCTTTTTCACACAAAGGGTGTATGTAGATCTGCCAGAGGAGGTAGTTAAGGCTGGGACTATCCTAATGGTTAAGATACATTTGGACACGTACATGGATAGGCCACATTTAGTTGGATATGGGCCAAACGCGTGTGAGTGGGACTAATTTAGATGGGACATGTCGGTCGGTGTGGGCAAGTTGAGCTGAAGGGCCGGTTTCCACACTGCATCATTCTATGACTAAAAAGTGAAGAAGAAAAGTGCATATAGATAAGTTGAGCAGATTTGAAAGAGGAGTGAAATGTAAAGGCAGAGAGAGGTTTATGGGTGGAAGGAATATAGGAAAGGAGGGGGGAGAGTGAATGTTACCCAAACCATTGTGAGCTACTTTGTTACGGTGCTTGCCCTCTCGCATAACGTCTCTGCTGCCTTTGGTGATGCAGGACAGGACACAAGCTTTGGGACACGGTGTGAAGCTGTTGCCGTCTGTCCCAGCCTGGTAAAAACCTGGATGGAATCGATTTGGAGAGGATGTTTCCACTAGTGGGAGACTCTACGACCAGTGGCCACATCCTCAGAATTAAAAGACATTCCTTTAGGAAGGAGATGAGCGGAAATTTCTTAAGTCAGAGGGTGATGAACTGTGGAATTCATTGCCACAGCCAGCTGTGGAGGTCCAGTCAATGGACATTTTTCAGGAGGAGATTGATAGATTCATGATTGATACCGGTGTCAGGAGGTAATGAGGAGAAGGCAGGAGAATGCTGTTTTAGAGGGGAAAGATAGATAGAGTCATAGAGTAATACAGTGTGGAAACAGGCCCTTCGGCCTAGTATGTCTCATCTGCACTAGTCCCACCTGCCCACGTTTGATCCATATCCCTCCGAACCTGTCCTATCCATGTACCTGACAAACTGTTTCTTAAATGTTGCGTTAGTCCCAGCCTCAACTACCTCCTCGGGCAGCTTGTTCCATACATCTACCACCCTTTGTGTGAAAAACATACCCCACAGATTCCTATTAAATCTTTTGCCCTTCACCTTCAACCTATGTCCTCTGCTCCTCGATTCACTTACTCTGGACAAAAGACTCAGCCATATCTATTCAAATTATGATTTCATACACCTCTATTAGATCATCCCTCATCCTCATGTGCTCCATGAAACAGAGTCCCAGCCTACTCAACCTCTCCCTATTGCTCTGGCCCTCTAGATCTACCACATCCTCGTAAATCTTCACTGTACCCTTTCCAGTTTGATCACATATTTTCTATAACATGGTGCCCAGAACTGAATACAATCCTCTGAATGCGGCCTCACCAACTTCTTATCCAACTGCAACACGACCTCCAAACTTCTATACGCAGCCTGACCCGCTGAGTTACTCCAGAACTCTAGGCAAGATTAGCAAGTTTGCTAATGATACAGAAGCGAGTGGTTTTGCAGATAGTGAAGATGGTTGGGAAAGATTCCAGCATGATCTGGATCAATTAGCCAGGTGGGCAGAGGAATGGTTGATGGTTGCATGGTTCCTTGAAGGTCGTGTCGCAGGTATATCAGGTGGTCAAAAAGTATTTTGGCACTTTGGCCTTCAGCAGTCAGAGAATTGATTATAGACGTTGGAGGTCATTTTGCAGTTGTATAAGATGTTGGTGAGACCGTTTTATAATATTGTGTTCAGTTCTGCGCACCATGTTATAGGAAAGATGTCAAACTGAAAAGAGTACAGAGATCCCCTTCCTGGATCAGTCCAATCAGGGTTGTGTCATCCGCAAACTTGAGAAGCTTGACAGATGTGTCAGTTGAGGTGCAGTCATTGGTGTGGCGAGAGTAGAGGAGAGGGGAGAGTACGCATCTTGCGGTGCTCCTACGCTGAGAGTTTGCGGATCCGATATATGCTTCCCGTCTCACATGTCTCACATGCAATTTTAAATTTTTAATTGTTAATTATTGGTCTTTTTAAGTATTTATTGCTCTCAGGTAGTGTCCACGTTGTATTCTGTGTATTTTCTGTCTGCGTTCGTTTTGAATCTGTGGGTTTGTTGGTTGGGGGCTTCTGGACATCTGAATTTCCCTGAGGGGATCAATAAAGTATTTTTTATTATTATTATTATTATTATTATTATTATTATTATTATTATTATTATTATTATTATTATTATTATTATTATTATTATTATTATTATTATTATTATTATTATTATTATTATTATTATTATTATTATTATTCTGCTTCCAGTCTGTCAGAAAGCTGGTGATCCACCGACAGAGGGGTTCAGGCACAGTCAACTCAGAAAGTTTGGAGCGTAGTAGCTCTGGCACAATGGTGTTGAATGCAGAGCTAAAATCAACAAGCAAAATCCTCGCATAGGTCCCCTGGAGGTTTAGGGGCTGGAGGATGAAGTGTCGGTCCAGATTGACTGCGTCATCCACACTGGCCCAATATGCAAAATGCAGAGGGTCCAGCTGAGGGATTGTGATATTTTTCAGTTTGGCCTGCACAAGCCTTTCAACGGTCTCCACGACTAAACAGGTCAGTGCGACCAGCTTGTAGTCATTAAGACCAGTAATCCTTATATTTTTGGGTACAGGGACATTAGTGGAGACTTTGAAGCGGGCAGGGACAGTGCATTTTGCAGGTACTGGTTAAACATGAGTAATTGGGTGTGAAGTGTTGGTGGGGGTGGTGGGAAAGGGTCCACTCTTTTCATTACTGGAGTCTTGCCTTAATTAGGTGTGAGGTGGTGAATGGGAAGGACAGTCTGCAGGGTCAATTCTTTGCAGACTGGGGTCTGGCTGTGTTTGTTGGGGAGGGGGTACCAGGGTTACGTTTCTGATTTTCAAACCTGCAGTAAAACGCATTCAGGTAGTTCGTCAGCTGACAATTGTCCAACGAGCGGGGGGACTTTCCTCTTATAGCTGGTGATTTCTTGCATGCCCTTCCAAACTGAAGAAGTCACAGTGTACCTTTCCTTGTCAGCTTCGATTCCTCTTCTCAGCTCTTTATCGACTAGCCTATATTTTATCACTTTAACGATTAGGCTATAGGCTTGACGCATATTTGACCCCCCACCCCCCGATCTTGAAATGGAAATGTTACATCTGTATATAATGATTCCATTAAAATGTATATTTATGTCACAAACTATGGAGTTCATATTTTTCAGTATTATTATTATCAAGGAAAAGAAATCAGTTCCAATTGTTTGATATTATTTGATATTGTTTAAAATTATTCATATGGAGGAGGAAATTTAATAGCTCTAAAACCTACCTTAATTTTGCAATCTGACTAAAGATAATCCCCTTTCCCTCTTCCCTACCCATCTCTCTCTCCCCTCCCTTCCCCTCTCTCTCCCCCTCCCACATACCCCCCCCCCCCTTTCAGGCAGGGGGGACGAAGATGAAGGTGGCATGGGGCCAGTGGGGTGGCGTGGGCCAAGTGGGGGTCAGTAAGGGTGGTGTGGGCCCTGTAGGGGTGGCTTGGGACCAGTAGGGGTGGCGTGGGCCCAACGGGGGTGGCCTGGGCCCAGTGGGGTGGCGTGGGCCCAGTGGGGGTCAGCGGGGGTGGCTTGGCCCCAGTAGGGGTGGCTTGGGCCCAGTAGGGGTGGCTTGGGCCCAGCGGGTGTGGCGTGGGCCCAACGGGGGTGGTGTGGGCCCAGCGGGGATGGCGTGGGCCCAGCGTAGGTGGCTTGGGCCCAGTTGGGTGTCGTTGGCCCAGCTGTGGTCAGCGAGGGTGGCGTGGGCCCAGCGGGGATGGCGTGGGCCCAGCGGAGGTGGCTTGTGCCCAGCTGGGGTGGCTTGGGCCCAGTAGGAGATGTGGGCTCAGCGGGGGTGGCGTGGACCCAGCGGGCGTGACGTGGACCCAGCGGAGGTGGCGTGGGCCTAGCTGGGGTGGTGTGGGCCCAGCGGGGTGGCGTGGGGAGGAGATGGCTTGGGCCCCGGCGGCGGGGGAAACGAAGCCACTCCCGCACGGCGACGGGAGGATGGTCTCCTGGTCGCCAGGCAAGCCGTTGGTGAGGATCTGAAGCCGCGGATGGAGATGCTGGACCGGGCGGGCAGACACCGCACCCCCTCCCCACAGGGCCCGGATAAATGGGCACACCCTTAACCCGCGGGACAGATACGTTTTCCGATTTTTTTTTCATTTTTGGACCGATGTTTTTTCTCCTTGGGGTTTTTTTCTTACCCTGGGGGGAAGGGGGATGCGGTCGCACCCAACGCACCTCCCATTCGGACGGCCATGCTCTGTCATTCTATCCCTCCCTCTCTCCCTCCCTCCTTCCTTCCCTCCCTCCGCCTCTCCCTACCTCGCTCCCTCCCTCCCTCTGCCCACTCCGGCTCAGGTGCCGCTCAGCCCGTCACTGCCAGTGTCCAGCGGCAGGAGAAATCAGTACCCAGCGGAGGGCTAGCCCGTTTCCTGTGGCCGGGGTATCCAGCGTCCAGCGGCCAGAGAGTCCAGTGTCCAGCGGCCTGAGATACCAGTATCCAGCGGACGGAGTAGCCAGTTTTCCGTGGCCGGATGATTCAGTGTCCAGCGGCCAGAGAATCCAGTGCCCAGTGGCCGGAGTATCCAGAGTCCAGCGGCCAGATAAGCCGGTGTCCAGCGGCCGTAGAAGCCACTACCCAGTGGTCGCAGTAGGTAGTGTCCAGTGGCAGCAGTAGACTGTGTCCAGTTGCCGGAGAAACCAGTATCTAACGTCCGGCGTAACAAGTGGCCGGCGGCCAGAGAAGCCAGTGTCCAGCGGATGGAGTAGGCAATGCCCAGCGGCCATATAATCCAGTGTACAGCAGCCGGAGAAGCCATCGTCTAGCGGTCGAAGTATCCGGTGTCCAGCAGCCAGAGAAGCCAGTGTCCAGCGGCCGGAGAAACGTGTATCCAGCGGCAGGAGTAGCCAGTTCAAGTGGCCGGAACAACCAGTGTCCAGCGGCCAGAGAAGCCAGAGTCCAGCGGACGGAGTAGACGGTGTCTAGTGGCCGGAGTATCCAGTGTCCAGTGGCCGAAGAGCCACTTTCTAGCGGCCGGAGAAGCCTGTTTCCAGTGGTTGGAGTATCCAGTTTCCAGCGGCCATAGAATCCTGTGTCCCGCGGTCGGAGAATCCAATGTCCAGCGGCCGGAGCTTCCGGTGTCCGATGGCCGGGCCTTCCAGTGTCCGATGGCCGGCTAAGCCAGTGTGAAGCGACCGGAGCCAGTGCCCAGCGGCCGGAGAAACCCGTGTCCAGCGGCCGGAGTAGACAGTATCCAGCGGCCAGTGTCCAGTGTCCAGTGTCCCGTGTCCCAAGAAGAAGCCTGTGCTCATCGGCCGGAGTATCCAATATTCAGTGGCCGGAGAAGCCAGTTTCAAGCGGCCGGGTCCAGTGTCCGGTAGCCAGAAATTCCAGTGCCTAACGGCCGGAGGGTTCCGGTGTCCAGCGGCCAGTGTTCTGAGTGGCCAGTTCCAATCGGTCAGAGAGGCCAGTGTCCAGCGGCCGGATAAGCCACTGTCCAGCGGCCGGAGAATCCAGTGGCCGAAGTAGCCAATGTCCAGCGGCCGGAGAATAGTGTCCAGTGGACACTACGGCCGTTGGACACTGAGTTCTCCGGCAGCTGGACACTGGATGCTCAGGATGCTCCGGCCGCTGGACGCTGGCTACTACGGTAGCTGGGCACCGGCTTATTTAGCTGCTGGATACTGGCTTCTTTGGCCGCTGGATACTGGCTACACCGGCCGCTGGACACTGGTTTCTCCGGTCGCTGGACAGTGGATACTCCGGCCGCTACACACTGGCTTCTCCCGCCGCGGGACACTGGCTACTCGGGCTATTCCGGCCGCTGGATATTGGATTATCTGGCCGGTGGACACTGGATACTCCGGCCGCTGAACACTGGCTTCTCTGTCCGCTGGACACTGGACACTGGACACTGGATTCTCCGGCTGCTCCGGAGGAGGCGCTGTCCTGAACGGCTGCCTGTCCTGCAGCTGTCCGCTTTTCCCCTTCTTTTTTATTATTTTGAGTTCGTTAAATGTATAGTCAGGGGGTCTAAATCTTTTATGTGTTGGGGGTGGTGGGGGGGAAGGGGGAAACTGCTTTTCTAAGTCCCTACCTGGTCGGAGGGGTTGCCTTCCTCCGTGCAGCGTCTTCGACCTGTCCTCGCGGCCTACCAGCGGGTCCTGGAGCGACGTTTCCCTGAGGGGACCTGGCCAGAACATCGGCTTTGGCGGCGGCGCAGAACGTTGGCGGCGGCGGCGGCGGCGCAGAACATCGGCTTTGGCGGCAGTGCAGCGCTGGAGCGCTATTGCGGAGCGGGCGATGCCTTTCCTGGGTCGCCGCGCTGGAACTCCAGTATGCTGGGACCGCCGAGGAAAACATCGTGGAGCCGCGGTTTTGCGGAGCGGCCAGCTGCGACGTTGAACTTGCATCTCGCCGAGATCATCAGTGCGCGGAGCTCCGTCTGGCGTGGTCTGTTGGCTTGGAAGCCGCAGGCTCCGGTGGGAAGGCGGCCGTTCCTGGCACCCCAAGCTGCTGGGGGTTCTCCCGACGCCGGAGTACCATCACCCGGCGAGAACATCGGGCGCCGTGGCGGCGACTGTGGAGGCCTCAATTGGGCCCGACTTTGGGTGGACAAGGTGGACAAGGGGATGGGGACTGGACTTTGTGCCTTCCCCCACAGTGGGAATCACTGTGGGGGGATGTTTTGGTGTTGAATTTCTTTACGAATACTGTGTTGTATTTTTTATTAGTGTGCTGCATGGACATCAGAATTTCCCCTGAATAAGGGGATTAATAAAGTATTTATTTATCTATCTATCTATCTGGACCTTGATTTCTCCGGCCGCTGGACATTGGATACTTCGGCCGCTGGACACTGGCTTATTTGGCCGCTGGACACTAGCTTCTTTGGCCGCTAAATACTGGCTACTCCGGCCGCTTATCAAAAAATTGACAATACTTGCAGTGAGTTAAAAGAACTGAAAAAGCAGTATAAGGAATTTGATAAGAGATTAAAATCAGAGTGTGTCAGAATTGAAAATGATTACAACAAGAAATTTAAAGGTGTAAAGGATGATATCGGAAAGCTGGATGAGATAATGGAAGAGATGGAGAATGAGATAAAAGAGATTGTCTCGGAAATAAAGAGTTTGAAACAATCACAGAAAACTGAAGAGGAAAAACTTGGAAGAATGACTGATAAATGTCTGGACCTGGAATCAAGAACTCGGAGATATAATCTGAGGATTCTCGGAGTAAAGGAAGGACGAGAGGGACATGAATTTTAAACATGTACTTTCGTTACTGACTTACACAAAGATGTCTTTGAATTGTCGGAAGAACCAAGAATAGACGTCGCTAACCGAGTTGGAAGAGGAACAAATTATTCAAGACAGATAATTGTGAAATTCCGTGACATCTCTTCAGTGGAATTTATATTGAAAAAGATCACTTATGGGAAGAAGCTGACATACCGTGGGGATAATGTGCGAATATTTCGCGATTACTCTCCTGAGGTAGTCCAGAAAATGAGATTGTTTACACCGGCAAGACACACTTTGAGGGAAGTCCCGGGAGTAAGATATGGAATTTACTTTCCCGGGAAAATGAAGATAACTTATAACGGCGTTGAACGCTCATTTGCAGATCCCGGAAAAGCTTTAAAGTATGCAGAGGATATCGTTAAGAAAACATCGGGGCAAGCTGCCGACAAGGAAGAAGATTGAACTTTTTACAGAGTTTTGAACTGATTAAAATGGCCGAGCTACCCAGACAATTATAAAGCTTATCTCGTTGGAATGTGTTATTCAGAGAGCTTGGTTATATTCAACCTTGGATGAAAAGCTCAAAGTTTAACCCCTTGGCACCTGCTTGTACGGTAGTTAACCCTTTGGTACCAGCTTGTATGATGTATGGTAGTTATAGAATGGGATATTATGTAAGAATCCTGGGTGGATATATATGGGAAAGTTTAGATTAGATTAAGATTGGATAAATTAGAGGGACATATATACTTATATAATCATGTATATGTTTGTTCTATATTTGCTTTGTTTTTATTCCTTATGTCTCTTTTTTCTCTCGGCTGTCACTAGCGCTGGTTTGATAAACTCATATAAGAAAAGACAAAATATGAAACGGTATGTAACTTTTTATGAGGATTCACCAAGGGGGAGGAGCTCAATGTATAACAACATCACGGAGGTCTATACATTTTTTGCCATCGTTGATGGCTATTCGTCCTTAAGGTATCTTCCCTTAGATACCTTAATAGCACCTTTTTTTTTAAAGCACAATCAAGATTTTTTATCTGTTTAATTGTTTTGAAAGTAATTGTGTATCACATTCTTTTTTTCTTTTTCTAAGGCACTTTACAAGAAGGAGATGCAATATAAATCTAATAAACCGGGATGACCACCCAAGTCCTAAAATTCTGAGGTATTTGGTTGCACCATATGATTCAGGAATATTACCTTGATTTACAATGCAAGACGATAGACAAATAAAGAATGGAGGAATTACATTTTGTAGTTGGAATATAAGGGGTGCCAATGAACCAATTAAGAGGGCTAAAAGTTTTGCCCAACTAAAATCGTTGAAAAGCGACATAATGTTTTTGCAGGAGACACACATGAAACAACAAACACAAATAAGATTAAAGGCGAATTGGATAGGCCAAACATACTACTCCTCATTTACTTCTAAATCTAGGGGTACAGCTATTCTTATTAGGAAAGGTATTCCTTTTAAATTAAAGAATACCATATCAGATAAAGAGGGAAGATATATTATAGTTTCGGGTGAAATTTATGCAACCCCACTAACTTTGATAAATATTTATGCTCCGAATTTTGATAACCCCCAATTTTTTGATAAAATTATTGACATAATATCAGAGTTTAATTACCAAAATGTGATAATAGGGGGGGACTTTAACTGTGTTTTAGATTCATATCTAGATAAATCAGCAAAACAAAAGAAGAGTAATTTAAAATCTAAAACTAGCGAACTTCTAAATACATATATAAAAAATACTAATATAATAGATGTATGGAGATCTGCTAATCCAGTTGGAAGGGAATACTCGTTTTACTCTTCGGTACATAAAACTTATTCAAGAATTGATTATTTTTTAGTGGATATGAAATTAATGCCATATACAAACAACCCAACATACCACATTAGTAGTATCTCAGATCACTCTCCGTTGACATTTTCAGTAAAATTTGAGGGAATGCCGGGTAAAAAAATGTTTTGGAGGTTTAATACACATATTTTAAATGACGTGCAAGGCTATCAATATTTAAAACAACAAATGAAACTTTTTTTCGATACAAATGATATACCAGGTACTTTGCCTTCTTCATTATGGGAAACTTTTAAAGCATTTATGAGAGGAATTATAATTTCATATCAAAGTTTTCAAAATAAAAAGAATAAGACAGAACAATTATTGTTAGAACAAGAAATCAGACAGTTAGAGTTGGATAATGCCAAAGATTCCACGACAGATAAACACAATAAGATAATATTACTGAAATTTAAACTTAATCGAATTTTATCGGCAAGAGTAATAAGACTATTCCAAATTACAAAACAGGAACATTTTGAGTTTGGTGACAAACCACATAAGCTTTTAGCTCGCCAATTGAAAAAACAAGAAAATGAAAATACTATAACCAAAATTAAATCAGAGAAAGGTGAATTACTAATACTACCTAAAGATATTAATAATAGATTTGCCCAATTTTACCAAAACTTATATACATCTAAAATTAAAATAGAAGATAGTAAAATAAAAAAAATTCTAGATAACTGCAATCTTCCAATATTGGACCTTTTGGAACAAGAGGAACTAGGAGCTCAAATTACAATCAAAGAAATAAGTGAAACAATAAAATCGCTGAAAATGGTAAGACACCGGGACCAGATGGTTTTAATAATGAATTTTATAAAACATTTCAGGAGATAACAACCCCTTATTTATTTAATTTATACTCCCATGCTTTTAAAGAAAACAAACTACCTGAAACACTAACAGAATCAACTATTACGCTTATTCCAAAAAAAGATAAAGATTTAGAAGATCCGGGCTCGTACAGAGCTATATCACTTTTAAATACAGATCAGAACATTTTAGCAAAGATTTTAGCAAGAAGATTAAGCAAATATATTAGTAAATTGATAAACCCTGATCAAACGGGGTTTATACCTAAAAGATACTCATTTAATAATCTGAGACGCCTGTTTAATATAATGTACTCGCATAAAGTAGAGGAAGAAGATATATCAATTATTTCTTTGGATGCAGAGAAAGCATTTGATCAGGTAGAGTGGCAATACTTATATAAAGTACTACAAAAATTTAATATGGGAGAGAATTTTATAACATGGGTAAAATTATTATATGATAAACCAATGGCAAGAATTTTAACTAATAACATGTTATCTCAAAAATTTCAACTATCAAGGGGTAATAGGCAGGGATGTGCACTATCACCCCTGCTATTTGCCCTTATGATAGAACCCCTGGCTGAAAGTATAAGAATTCATCCGAATATTCAGGGCTATAATACCAGGGACAAAGAATAAAATCTCATTATATGCAGACGATATACTTTTATATATTACAAAGTCACAAACGAGCATACCAAATTTATTAAACTTAATAGAGGAATTTGGGTCTTTTTCTGGAAATAGAATAAACTGGAATAAAAGTGAAATCATGACATTAAAACCTCAAGAACCTACACACTTACTGAAGTTCCCTTTTAAAATCGCAACAGAAAAATTTAAATATTTGGGTATTCAGATTACTAGAAAATATAAAGCATTATTCAACGCTAATTTCATACCTTTATTAAATAAACTTAATACGTTGATTAAATTTTGGAAAACACTTCCCTTATCATTATTAGGTAGAATAAATGCAATAAAAATGATCTTCCTACCACAATTACTATACCTATTTCAATCTATACCGGTATATATACCAAAATATTTTTTTTTAAATTAGACTCAAATATTACTAATTATATTTGGGACTATAGATCACATAGAATCACAAAAAAACACTTATGTAAACCAAAAGAGGTCGGGGGACTTTCACTTCCGAATTTTATGTTTTATTACTGGGCAGTGCATCTTAAGAATATGATTTATTGGTTGGATAGTTCTACCCAACAGACAGAATGGATAAAAATGGAGAAGGAGGATTGCCATCCTTGTAATATAGGAACGATCCTCTTCTCCCCAAAAAAACTGAATAACACAATATATAAGAAGAACCCAATTATATATGGTACAATAAGAATTTGGAAACAAATAAAATTATCTTTAAAATTAAGAAATCTATCACTGTTAATGCCAATAGCGAATAACCCTTTATTTAAACCATCTCTTATTGATAAGACATATAACCAATGGGAAAGTCTCGGAATTAGAAAGATCGGGGATATGTACGAAATGGGAAACCTACTATCATTCCAACAACTACAATTAAAATTTAAATTGAAAAACAACCAATATTTTCAATACCTTCAGATTTGCGATTTCGTGAAAAAATATATACAAGGATATCAAAAAGTAACTCCTGACTTATTGGAAGAAGCAATGAATATTGAAGCTGACTCACAAAAATTAATATCATATTTATATAATAGTATTCTAAATATAGACCTACCATCGACAGAGGTACTTAGAGAAGAGTGGGAACGGGAACTAATGATAAAAATTACGAAGGTTAAATGGGAAAAATACCTGATATATATTCACAAATGTTCAATTAATGTAAGGCATAATCTAATTCAATTTAAAATTGTACATAGATTATATTATTCAAAAACAAGATTGAACAAATGTTATCCAAATATATCCGCCACTTGTGATAAATGTCTAGCCCAAAAGGCAACTATAACACACTCCTTAGTTTCCTGAATAAAACTTTATAGATTTTGGAATTATATTTTTGAAATATTTACAAAATTGTTCAAGACAAGAGTGGAACCTAATACTGAAATGATTATATTTGGCGTAATGGAAGATGGGAATAAATTGAACACATCTCAAAATCTATTCCTTAACTATGGTTTAATAATAGCAAAAAAATTAATTCTTAAACTTTGGAAGGGTACATCAATACCAACGATTAAAATGTGGATTGCAAGTATGTTGGACACCGCTCATCTTGAGGAAATGGGATTCCTCCTAATGGGTAAATCAGACCAATTCATAACGAGTTGGTCTCCATTCGTCGTTTTTTTTGGAATCATATGGTGCAACACAATTGTAAAAAAAATAACTGTTTCAGGACTGGACGAGGGTTGGTCAAGATTATAAACAATGATCTCCTTTTCTCTTTTATTTTATTTTATTTTCTCTATTCTCTCTCTCAACTTTCTTCATTTACTCGTTTTCTTTTTTCACACACTATATATAGCAATGTTACAAAATTTTGAGATTTTAAAAATCAAGTCTGCAATTTATCCCATCAGATAAAGCATAAAAATAAGTTTAATTTGACACCTAATTCACTTTCATATCTCAAGTATTTAAAAAGTTATGGCCATTTTCATACTCGAAAATGAGCATCTTGTTCCCTATTGATTTTCTATGGATATAACAAAAAAGCTGTGATCGTGAACAGTCAAAAGCCCATAACTTTCTTAAAAATTAAGAGAACTGAATGAAATTTTCAGTTATCATAGATTGAAGCATTCTGAAACAAATATAAAATAATCTTACTTGGATGACCTGAAATTAAAGCATATAATTAGTTAGTTACCTAATTGTAGCTAATTTCAGACTTCAATTACTAGATCTAAACATCTATCCATTTCTTAATAAATGATTAACATTTTTAAATAGCCTAAATGTCCAAATAATATTCACAAATAATTCACAATAAAACATGATTTTTAAATCTCATTTACATTAATTTATAGGCCAAATGGAAGGAATTCAGTGTTCAATTGCTGTAAATAAATGCCCATTTAAATCAGCTTTCCAGTGGGTCCCAGTGAACGCGCTGGTTTACAACGTTCACATTGCGGTAGATTTGTGCCCCAAAATGCCCAGAAAAATACTGCGGGATATAATGGGCCCAAAATGAGCTCCTCGCAATATTAAACTTTGTATAAAGGGATGTTTAGAAGCCCTTTTTAATGTAAAAATATACAGCTTACCTTCAATTGTCTGCTTTATGAGACCCTGCGGTTGCTGGTGGTCGCGGGTTTAGAGATTGATTTTTAAACTACTATAACTATTATACGAGGCCTTTAAAACTAATAATAGCTTTTGCGACGGGGTCTTCCAGCGATTTTTCGTTAATAATTAACTAGGCTGAACATCTTCGATTTGAACAGCCTAGAGAAAATCGCGTTTTAAACCCGCCCCCTCTAAACGGCGCCAAAATCGCGCACACCCGCAGCGACAGATTTTCAGCGACGCTTCAGGTAGGCTTTGCAACATCACCTACTATATATTTCACATCTTTCTATCCTTCACTATCTAACTTCTTTTTCTTATTCTAATCTTTTTTCAATGTAACAAAAAAAAAAAAGAAGTTGTACATAAAATGTATTATGAAAATATATGTTAGGTACTTTGGTGCCATATGACTGTACTTACTTCTAATAAAATAAAATATATTAAAAAAAACAACAACAAAAAACTACTAAACGCCACCTCGACCAAACTTCACCTCAGCTAAAGCACAACTCAGCTAAATACATACCTGACTAAACCTTGCTTTGATTAAACCCCTCGCTTCATCTAAACCTCACGTTGACTAAACTTCACCCCAACTTCTTCTTCTTCTTCTTCTTCTTCTTCTTTGAAGTTTTACGGCAGCCGGCATCCACAATGTTGCATTGCTGCCACCTTCTGGCTTCACTCCACAGTCCTCATGTCTTTACATTATATCCTTTTTATAAGCCCAGAGGCCCTCAAGAAATTAAACAACACCTTTACTCCTTGTCCTTCCCCTCCACACTCTAGAATGTTCTTTTCTGATATATCTGTCATTCCAATTTTCTTCATTTCACTGATCAAAACTCATCTTTCTGTTTCATATCTTCTGCATGCAACTAGAGCATGCTGAACTGTTTCCGGCTGATGGCATTCCTCACACAGCCCAGTAGGGTGTTTTCCCAACATTTTTAATGTGCTGTTCAGGTGAGTGTGTCCTATCCTCAATCTTGCTAATACTACCTGTTCTCTCCTGTTCCCCCCTCTTCTTGCTGTAATGCCCACTCTATTTTGTAGCGAATAGAGGTGTCTCCCCTTTGTCTCCTGTTCCCAGTATTGTTGCCATTCCTGATTTATTTTCTTCCACACAATGTGTTTTCCTTCAGATTTGGATAATTGTAGGTTTACCTCTATGTTCTCTTTTTTAACGGCCTCTTTTGCTAATTTATCCACTTTTTCATTTCCTAGCACACCAATGTGTGCTGGGACCCACAACAAAGTCACGTCACTGCCCCTCCTTGTCACTTGGCTTAATAGTAGTAGAATTTCGTACACTAGGTCAGGCCGCCTATGGGATGCACCAGACCCAATACTCTGGATTGCAGACAATGAGTCACTACATATTAATACTTTGCATGGTTGCACCTGTTCTATCCACCGAACTGCCATCAAAATAGCGTACCGTTCCACTGTATACACTGCCAAATAGTTATTTGTTCTTTTGCAAATCTCAACATTCATCCCTTGCACTACCACAGCTGCCCCTGTTGTTTCAGTTACTGGGTCCTTTGATCCATCTGTGAAGATTAAGAGGTGTTCCCTGTATCTATTATATATATGGTTATGGTATTCTGTTTTTAGGTCCGAATTTTTTTCCCTCCTTTTTGCCTCCCATATCTCCAGATCAACTTTTGGGATGTTCAGTAACCATATTGGGACAGATGGCCACAATACTGCAGGGCAGAACTCTTTGTCCTCTACTTCCATGTCCCTTGCCACACCTCCTCCAGCCCAGCCGAAGCTTCCAGACTGAGCCACCCCTCTCTCCCAGCACTCCTGTACTACCTGTTTTGTTGGGTGGTTCTCTCCATGACCCTTAAGGCTTAGCCAGTAATTAGCCATTAGTTGTCTGCGGCGCAGTCTCAACGGCATCTCCCCAGTTTCCACCTGTAGTGCACATACAGGTGACGTCCACACACCTACTATACAGATTCTTAGAGCTTCCGCTTGGACTTTGTCCAACTCGGACAACACTGACTTAGATGCTGACCCATAAGCTATACTGCCATACTCTAGTCTGGATCTGATCAGTGATACATAGATATGTTTAAGAGATAATATATCTGCTCCCCACTCTAAACCTGCTACGCATCTCATTACATTGATGGCTTTTTTGCATTTTCCAATTATTTTTGTAATGTGGACCCTCCATGTTAATCTGGAGTCAAAATGGACTCCCAGGAAACGGAAATCTTATACTCTTTCCAAATTGTTGCCGTATAGTTTTAACTGGACATCCTCTTTAATTTCCTTCCTTGTGAAAACCATTGTCTTTGTCTTCTCTATAGAGAATTTAAAACCCCATTTCACTCCCCACTCTTCCACCTGGGCTATCCCTTGCTGCATTTTACCCACGATAAAATCTATATTCCTCCCCTTTCTCCATAGGCTGCCATCATCTGCAAAGAGCGATCGCCCCATCTCTGGTTGAATGTTTGCAAATATATCATTGATCATGATTGAGAATAGGATCGGGCTTATCGCACTTCCCTGGGGAGTTCCATTCTCGACTACACATTTACTAGAGATGTCTGACCCTATTTTAACTTGGATACTTCTACCGTTAAGAAAATCCATTATCCAGTTAAAAATATTTCCTCCTACTCCCATTAAATGCAGCTTTATTAGAAGACCTTCTCTCCACAACATATCATAAGCCTTCTCTACATCAAAAAATACGGTAACTACAGATTCTTTTTAAACTTGTGCTTTCCTTATATCATCTTCCAAGCACAGAACTGGATCATTAATACCTCTCTCTTTTCTAAAGCCACTCTGATAATTAGCCACTATACCGTTTTCTTCCATTAGATGCATTAATCTTTCATTTACCATTCTTTCTATCAGTTTACACATGTGTGCTGTTAAAGCCATAGGTCTATAATTTACTGGATTACTTGCATCTTTCCCTGGTTTCCTAATAGGCACAATGATTGCTTCCTTTCACCTCTCCGGTATTCGCCCTTCTTCCCACACCTTGTTATATAGTGCAAGTATCTTTTGGAGTCCCTCCTCACTTAGATGCTTTATCATTATGTAACAAATATCATCCTTCCTTGGGGCTGAGTTCTTACACTTGGCCAGAGCTATCTTTAGTTTAGCTCCCCCAAATTAAATGGAATATTGTACTTGTCCTCTGTGATAGCTTTCCTTTGTAAGGCCTCAACATTTTCCTCTCTTGTTCTTTCCCTACCTCTTCTTCCTTCATCTGATAAGTTGTGGGAGCTGTGAACCCAATTGAAAGTGTTAACCATTAGTTCTGCTTTGTCTTTATTTGAGACTACAGTTTGATCTCCATTTGTTAAGATAGGATAACTCCACTCCCTTTTATCACCTTACATTTTTTTAATCATCCCCCATATCTCCCCTACCTGTGTTGTGTTTCCAATTGAATCACAACACTTCCTCCAATATGCTCTTTTTGTTTGTCTTATAGTCCTCCTTACACTTGCCTGAGCCTGTTTGCAATTAATCATGTGTTGGTAGTTATGAGTTCTTTTTAATAATCTGAATGCTCTGTTTCTATTCACCACCGTCTCTTTACATTTATTGTCCCACCATGGCACAGCTTTCCTTTTTGATCTTCCTTTACTTTTAGGTATGGAAACTAATGCTGCTCTTTTGATACCTTCTGACAATTTATTCTCAAAGTTTTCTATATCTGTCTCTTCTTGTATCGGTTTTACATATCTATCACTTTCCTCCTTAAATTTCTCCCAATTAGCCTTTCCAAACACCCATCGTCCACTTCTGTTTTCTTTACTCATAGTTAAAGTAATATTTATTTTGCATAGCACAGGATGATGATCACTTCCTATGGTACCCTTTTCATATACTTCCCAGTTACATTTAGCAGCAATCCTATTAGAAACAAGTGTAAGGTCCAACACAGACTCCTTCCCTGTCCTAATATCTACCCTGATCTTCTTTCCATCATTTAGACATACTAGATTACCATCATTTAATAATTCCTCAATTACCTGTCCATTATTATCTGACTTTCCACTGCCCCATAATGTATTATGTGCGTTATAGTCCCCACACCAAATAACATTAGATTTGCTCTGGCCTTCTACTTCCTGTAACTTATTGACCTCTAATCGCTTACATGGATTATAGTAATTTATTACCACTATTTTCCTCCTCTCAGACCACACTTCTATTACCACATATTCCTGTTCCTGCCCAATTCCTAATACCTTGTATGGTATCCCTTTTTTAATGAAAGTGGCACAACCCCCTCCTCCCCCATTTCCCCTATCACATCTCACTGCAACATAATCATATAGAACAAAATCTAAACTTGGTTTCAACCAGGTTTCCTGGATACATACGACATCTGGTTTTTCCTTCCTACTGTCTATGAATTGCTTAAAGTCTTGCCCATTGGCTAACAAGCTTCTTGCATTCCATTGTAGGATTAGCATTAATATTGTTAACCCACACATGTTGACTCTTGGCTCGCCTGGATACTGAGACCATCATGTATTTCCTCCCACTTCAATCCTGCCATGCCCAAGTGGTGGACTGCAGCCTTTACAATGATTTGGATCCTTTCTGTTTTGGATTTTACTTCTGCTGTCGCATTTATTACTCCTGCTATAAATATAACCAGGTTTTTCTTTTCTTTCCATATACTCTTTTCTTTTTCTTTTATGGTCTCCATTATGCCCACATCTTGCTCCCTCCTGATCCTTCTTTCATTCATCTGTTTTGTAGGGTCAGCCTTTTTTGCTGCCTCTGCATAGGAGACCTTTTCCTTCACTCTTATGTTTTGTACTTCAGCTTCACGTTTCATCACCTCACCGCCCCTGTAAGCCACACTATGCTCTCCTCTACAATTACAGCACTTTGGTCTGACCCCCTCTCCACCCTGACCATATTCATGGCCCCACTACACCTTGCGCATTTCCTCTCCCCCTTGCACATTTTAGCTATATGCCCAAATGTCTGACATTTGAAGCACCTCATTGGTTTGGGTACATACTCACTTACGCTATATCGCATGAATCCAAAATGGACCACTTTTGGAAGGGATTCTGTCTTGAATTCAAGCAGGACTGACTCAGTTTCCTCTTTCTTTGCTCCTTTGGTCATTCTTTTGGCATTCATAATTAATTCACATTTCTTTCTGAGTTCCTGAACCAGTTCACTCATATTGACTTTGAGAGGGATTGCATAGATAACCCCTTTACACCCTGCCCTCCTCCGTTCTCCCACTCTCACTACTTTGATTATTTTGGTTTTGTCAATCTTGTTCATTTTCATTGCCTTTTCAACTTGAGCCTCACTGTTGCACCCTATTAGCATGTTTCCATCGTCCAGCACTCTTGCATACTTTACTTCCCCAACCTGGGCTCTGATTATTTTTGTCAGCGTCATTGGCTTCATTAACCATGATGCAAAAAAGAGCAATTCGTATTATCCATAATGCTAAGTATCTGGGGCATACGAATCCATTATTTTTAGAGTCAAAATTATTAAAATTAGAAGATTTGGTTACATTCAAAACAGCTCAGATAATGTTTAGGGCCAAAAATAAAAATTTACCTGGAAACATTCAAAAATGATTTAACGAGCGTGTGGGGGGTTACAATTTAAGAGGGATATTTAACTTTAAGAAACAAAAAGTCTGTACGACTAGAAAAACCTTTTGTATTTCGGTTTGTGGAGTAGGAGTGTGGAATAAATTGAACGGGGAATTAAAGCAATGCACAAACATGAATCATTTTAAAATGATATATAAAAAAATAATTTTCAAGGGGTACAGGGATGGAGGGGATGGTTGACAAGTGGGGGTTAATGTTTATCTATTGCTTTACTATTGTTTACTTATGTTTGGGTACTTCAGTTATGAAGTTTGTATGTGCATAATAGTTGTATGTATATATATGTCTGTATGTATTATGGGAAATTGCCTAGGGTAGTATTATTATTAGTAATTAATTGATTTTTAAACATGGTAGAAGTGTTGGGGAAAAGGGGTGAGATTTAATAAGTTATTCTTCTTCTCACTCCTTTTCGAGCTTGTACAGACACAGAGTTGGACATTGGAACTTTGCTTTTGTTCTTCTCATTGCTTTGTAAGTATTGATTGTAATGTCCAATTGTTTGATAATTTCGATTTTGTTACTATTAATGTCTTTAATGTCTTTACTTGTTCGGAATAAATAAATAAATACATAAATAAATAAATAAAATTGGCTCTATCTTCTTTACTCATCCTTCGCTTTCAAACCTCACCACTACATTTAACGACATTTCCTTTTCTGGTTCCTTGTCTTCACTCTCCGATCCACCAATATTGCGTTTCCTTCTTTTACGGCTGCTCTTCCTGGGGCTACCCCGTGTTCCCACGGTTTCCCACTCCTTCTCAACATTTCCTTCGTTATCCTCCCCTCCACTGGCCTCCATACCACTAGACCCACTCTCGCCTGTCATTGTGTAACAGCAGGGAATATTGCCAGAGCACCGTTTACCGGCCCTATCCACCCAACTTCTTCTTCTGCTTCTTCTTCTTGTAGGATTCCGGCAGTGTAGACGCTGCTAAGCGTATTACTGCCCTCCACAGGTCAAAGTTTGAACTAAATCCTTACATACAGTCCTGTAACTTGCAGGAATTGAAGAACAGCCCTGGATATCAGTTGATGTTTCTCACTGTGTCCAAACAAAGATGAAACAGAAAAAGCCTCAACTCCAAGTCCTGTCAGTCTAACAAACAATACTTTTCTTTCTACCCTGTACTTTTTACATTCTAGGAAAACATGCTTAACTGTCTCATTACTCCCACATTCACACAAGCCAGAAACATGTTTCCCTACAATGCACAAATAGTAATTTAACCCACAGTGTCCCAACCTCAATCTACACAGTTTAACTGAGTCCCTGCGGGACAGAGATGTACAGAAACATATTTTCCTAACTTCAGATTGTATAGAAAAGTAGTGTCTACCCCTGACTTCCATTTCCCGTCCTCTCTGCCATTCTTTTGTTAAGCCCTCTTTAATTATTTCTCTCAGTTCCACTCTCCCCAATAATACATGGATATCTATTTCTCTTCTTAAACTCTCCTTTGCTATGGAGACCTGCTCATTCCCCCTCACCCCAGCATGCCCGGGAACCCAGCAAAAAGTGATGTTACACGCAAACCCAATTCTAGAAAACACACTCATGATTTCATTTAGAATGTCAGGACGAGCTTTAGATTTCCCTACTCTTAAAGTTTCAAGAGCAGCTGCAGAATCAGAACAGATAATTTACTAGAATGTTGCCTGGGTTTCAGCAACTAAGTTACAGAGAAAGGTTGAACAAGTTAGGGCTTTATTCTCTGGAGCGCAGAATGTTAAGGGGGGACTTGATAGAGGTTTTTAAAATGATGAGAGGGATAGACAGAGTTGACGTGGATAAGCTTTTCCCATTGAGAGTAGGGAAGATTCAAACAAGGGGACATGACTTGAGAATTAAGGGACAGAAGTTTATGGGGTAACTTGAGTGGGAACTTCTTTACTCAGAGAGTGGTAGCTGTGTGGAATGAGCTTCCAGTGAAGGTGGTGGAGGCAGGTTTGTTTTTATAATTTAAAAATAAATTGGATAGTTATATGGACGGGAAAGGAATGGAGGGTTATGGTCTGAGCGCAGGTGGATGGGACTAGGGGAGAATACGTGTTCGGCACGGACTAGAAGGGTCGAGATGGCCTGTTTCCGTGCTGTAATTGTTATATGGTTATATTATATGGTTATAATGACTTCTCTAAAACTGGCTTCCTCAATCCACCATAGAGCCCATTGAATTGCCATTAATTCAGTCGTGAGAACAGAGCTTCCATCAGAAATGCGCCGTCCAATCTTCAACCCAAGCTGCTCCACATACACTCCAAACCCAGCTCTCCCACTAACTGGATCTAACCGGCGCGAGGCTGAGACGGTAACGGTACTCACGTGAGGGCGATCCGGCTCGGGGCTGGAACGGTGCTCCGGTGGCTGGGACGGTGTTCTGGCGGCGGTGGCCTGAGTCCGGGGTTCGGCCGCGGGCCAGCGGCTGCGTCAGCAGGACTGGTGGGCGGCAGCTTCGACCACCCCCGGGCCGCGGTGATTGAGCCGCGGGACAGTTGTAACATCGCCCGGGGGGGTATCGCCTCAGCGCAGAGGGACAAGAGGAGGGAAGAGACTAGAGACCTAAGACTTTTGCCTCCATCACAGTGAGGAGATGTTGGGTGGACTCACTGTGGTGGATGTTAATATGTGTTTATTGTTGTTTTTTATTGTATTGTATGCATGACTGCTTCAATTTCGTTCAGACTTCGGTCTGAATGACAATAAAGGCTATCTAATCTAATCTAATCTAATCTAAAAACAATCAAAGTGCTCTCACTGATTGAATTAAGATATTCCACTATTCTTGGAGTCACCTCGCGCTTATCTTTTTCCTGAAGAAAAGCAAGCTCAATAAACAGTTCAGGAAGAACCCAATAGGGCACAGGTAGCCTTATTGTATGCTCTATAATACCCCCTTGTTCCAAACCCAGCTTCTTAGCCCACTGATTTATCCACTCCATCTTCACCCCCAACTAAACCATTTATAGCCCCTCCCCCCCCCCTCCCCCTCCCCCCGTGGGCGGCGGATCACGTGCGCGGCGCGGCGTCACGTGAGGAGCCGCCAACTGAGGGGGGAGGGGGAGGGAGAGGGGGAGGGAGAGGGGGAGGGGCTATAAATGGTTTATAGTTGGGGCGGGGCTTAGTTAGAAACATAGACAATATGTGCAGGAGTAGAGGCCATTCGGCCCTTCGAGCCTGCACCATTCGCCATTCAATATGATCATGGCTGATCATCCAACTCAGTATCCTGTACCTGCCTTCTCTCCATACCCCTGATCCCTTTAGCCACAAGGGCCACATCTAACTCCCTCTTAAATATAGCCAATGAACTGTGGCCTCAACTACCCTCTGTGGCAGAGAGTTCCAGAGATTCACCACTCTCTGTGTGAAAAAAGTTCTTCTCATCTCGGTTTTAAAGGATTTCCCCCTTATCCTTAAGCTGTGACCCCTTGTCCTGGACTTCCCCAACATCGGGAACAATCTTCCTGCATCTAGCCTGTCCAACCCCTTAAGAATTTTGTAAGTTTCTATAAGATCCCCCCTCAATCTCCTAAATTCTAGAGAGTATAAACCAAGTCTATCCAGTCTTTCTTCATAAGACAGTCCTGACATCCCAGGAATCAGTCTGGTGAACCTTCTCTGCACTCCCTCTATGGCAATAATGTCCTTCCTCAGATTTGGAGACCAAAACTGTACGCAATACTCCAGGTGTGGTCTCACCAAGACCCTGTACAACTGCAGTAGAACCTCCCTGCTCCTATACTCAAATCCTTTTGCTATGAAAGCTAACATACCATTCGCTTTCTTCACTGCCTGCTGCACCTGCATGCCCACTTTCAATGACTGGTGTACCATGACACCCAGGTCTCGCTGCATCTCCCCTTTTCCTAGTCGGCCACCATTTAGATAATAACGGATAACAACGGATGTGATGGGTCCCGCCGTTGACACTGCGCCGCAGACAACTAATGGCTAATTACTGGCTAAGCCTTAAGGGTCATGGAGAGAACCACCCAACAAAACAGGTAGTACAGGAGTGCTGGGAGAGAGGGGTGGCTCAGTCTGGAAGCTTCGGCTGGGTTGGAGGAGGTGTGGCAAGGGACATGGAAGTAGAGGACAAAGATTTCTGCTCTGCAGTATTGTGGCCATCTGTCCCAATATGGTGTTCAAAAGGGAACTGCAGATACTGGAATATCGATGGAACACAAAATGCTGGGGAAACTCAGCGGGTGCAGCAGCATCTATGGAGCGAAGGAAATAGGCGACGTTTCGGGCCGAAACCCTTCTTCAGACTGATGGGGGGTGGGGTGGGGGGAAAGAAAGAAGGAAAAGGGGAGGAGGAGGAGGAGCCCGAGGGCTGGCGGATGGGAGGGTGGGAGGAGACAGCTAGAGGGTTAAGGAAGGGGAGGAGACAGCAAGGGCTAGCCAAATTGGGAGAATTCAATGTTAATGCCATAAGGACGCAAGGTCCCCAGACGGAATATGAGGTGCTGTTCCTCCAATTTCCGCTGTTGCTCACTCTGGCAATGGAGGAGACCCAGGACAGAGAGGTCGGATTGGGAATGGGAGGGGGAGTTGAAGTGCTGAGCCACCGGGAGGTCAGGTAGGTTATTGCGGACTGAGCGGAGGTGTTCGGCGAAACGATCGCCCAACCTACGCTTGGTCTCACCGATGTAAATCAGCTGACATCTAGAGCAGCGGATGCAGTAGATGAGGTTGGAGGAGATACAGGTGAACCTTTGTCGCACCTGGAACGACTGCTTGGGACCTTGAATGGAGTCGAGGGGGGAGGTGAAGGGACAGGTGTTGCATTTCTTGCGGTTGCAACGGAAAGTGCCCGGGGAGGGGGTGGTGCGGGAGGGAAGGGAAGAATTGACGAGGGAGTTGCGGAGGGAGCGGTCTTTGCGGAAGGCAGACATGGGGGGAGATGGGAAGATGTGGCGAGTGGTGGGGTCACGTTGGAGGTGGCGGAAATGGCGGAGGATTATGTGTTGTATTTGCCGGCTGGTGGGGTGAAAGGTGAGGACCAGAGGGACTCTGCCCTTGTTGCGTGTGCGGGGATGGGGAGAGAGAGCAGTGTTACGGGGTATGGATGAGACCCTGGTGTGAGCCTCATCTATGGTGGCGGAGGGGAATCCCCGTTCCCTGAAGAACGAGGACATTTCCGATGCCCTGGTATGAAATGTCTCATCCTGGGAACAGATGCGGCGTAGGCGGAGGAATTGGGAGTAGGGGATGGAGTCTTTACAGGGGGCAGGGTGGGAAGACGTGTAGTCCAGATAGCCATGTGAGTCAGTGGGTTTGTAATGTATGTCGGTCAGGAGTCTGTCCCCTGCGATGGAGATGGTGAGGTCAAGGAATGGTAGGGAAGTGTCGGAAATCGTCCAGGTGTATTGGAGTGCCGGATGGAAGTTGGTGGTGAAGTGGATGAAGTCAGTCAGTTGTGTGTGGGTGCAGGAGGTGGCCCAAAGCAGTCGTCAATGTAACGGAGGTAGAGGTCGGGGATGGGGCCCTGGTACGTCTCGAACAAGGATTGTTCAACGTACCCGACAAAGAGGCAGGCGTAGCTGGGGCCCATGCGTGTGCCCATAGCTACGCCTTGTGTTTGGAGGAAATGGGAGGAGTCAAATGTAAAGTTGTTGAGGGTGAGGACCAACTACGCTAAGCGGAGGAGAGTGTCAGTGGCTGGGTATAGGTTGCTCCTCTGGTCGAGGAAGAACCGGAGGGCTCCGAGGCCATCCTGGTGGGGGGTGGAGGTGTAGAGTGACCGGACATCCATGGTGAAGATGAGGGGGTGAGGGCCCAGAGAGTGGAATGCGTGGAGGCGGCGGAGAGTGTCTGAGGTGTCTAGAACATAGCTGGGGAGGGATTTGACCAAGGGGGATAGGATGGAGTCAAGGTATGTGGAGATGAGTTCGGTGGGGCACGAACACGCAGAGACAATGGGTCTGCCGGGAGAGCCGGGTTTGTGGATTTTGGGGAGAAGGTAAAAACGGGCCGTGCGGGGCTGGGGAACGATGAGGTTGGAAGCTTGGTCAGGTAGGGCGTGGGAATTGATGAAGTCGGTGATGGTGCTAGAAATGGTGGCCTGGTGCTCGTCAGTGGGGTCATGGTCCAAGGGTAAGTAGGAGGAGGTGTCCGAGAGTTGGCGCGTGGCCTCAGCTTTGTAGAGATCGGCGCGCCAGACTACCACGGCACCTCCCTTGTCGGCTGGTTTGATGACCCAATCTGGGTTCTTGCGGAGTGATTCGATGGCAGTGCGTTCAGAGAGGGAAAGATTAGAGTGAGACAGGGGAGTGGAGAAGTTGAGGCGGTTGACGTCGCGGCGGCAATTCTGAATGAAGAGTTCCAGAGCCGGAACTTTACGAGAGGGGTTCCACGAGGAGGGGGTGCGTTGGAGACGGGAAAAGGGGTCATCATTGGGGGGCGAGGACTCCTTCCCATGGAAGTGCGCTGTGAGGCGGAGACGACGGTAGAAGCGCTCCAAGTCATGGTGGGCGCGGAACTCATTGAGATGGGGACGGAAGGGGACAAAGGTAAGACCTCTGCTGAGGACAGACCGTTGGGTGGGGGAGAGGGGGAGGTCGGGGGGGATGGTGAACACCCGGCAGGGGTGGGAGTTGGGGCCAGAGGAAGGCAGGTGGGTAGACTGGGGACGGGGTGATGTGGGGGGGGGGTTGTGGGTGTTGTAGGAGTGGTGGGTGGTCAGGGGGTGGGGGGAGAGAGGGCTGTAAGGTGGGTGGGGAAGAGCGGGTGTGACATGGTTGGGGGGGGATGGGGGAGGGTCAGTGGAGCAGCCACTGAGGTTAGCACGGCTGGGCAGACGGGCGCTAGGACCCAGTGGAGTTAAATCCAGGAGAGTGGGAGTAAGCAGCGTCTCGTGTATTGTTGGTGTCTTGACCAAAAAGCGTAATTTTTAAATTTATTGTTGCTTCTTCCCACTGATTAAAAAATAAAATAATGGTGTTTCTCTCTAGTGAATGTTGCTCTTTATTCATTAAAACATATTTCAATCTCCAACCTGGTTTTGTGTTTCCAGGTTCCAAAACAGTGTTTGGATATTTAAAATAATTTATGCGATAAGACAATGTATTTTTGAATGTATGTAAGTGAAATGATGGCAAACAAATCTATTGTAGATGATGGTGATGTACCGTGTAGAATAGATAAGGGAGAAGATGTGGAGACACAAGAGTTTGTAGATTCTGGAAACACCAGCAAAGAGCAAACTGCTGGAGGGAATTTGTGGATCAGGAATCATCTGTGGAAGTAAATGGACAGATGACCATTCGCAACTGAAGAAGGGTCACGATACACAGGGTCATCTGTACATTTACCTCGACAGACGCTGCCTGACCCTCCAGTAGATTGTTGTTGTTTGTTTCAGGGAGAACAAGTCGATGTGTCCAATTTTCAGAAGGTCTTTGAATTTTAAATATGTGGATTAGGCAATATTAAACAGGCATGAATTGAAAATTATTTGGCAGACAGGAAACAGAGAGGAGACTTTGTTAGGGTGGCAGGTGGTGATGAATGTGTTACTGCCTCACAAATCCAGTTCTTGAGTCTGTTATTTACAATGTTCATCAATGATATTGACAAGGAAACAAATTGAATGTTTCTAAGTTTGATGACATGAAACTGAGAGTAAATAGGAGAAGCAAAGAGGATGCAAAGAGGTTTCCAGGTGATGTCAGTCAGTTGAGTTACTTGCCAAATATACACAGATGCAGCAGAGAGTCATAGAGCTGTAGAGCATGGAAATAGACACATCAACCCAACACACACATGCTGACCAAGATGTCCAACTGACCCCATCACAATTGGCTGTCCCTGGCCCATGTCTCTCCAAACATGTCTTTGTGCTCTCCTTACCGGAGAAAGGTGTTTTCAGCCACACATGTAATGCAGCCAAGGCTGACCAGACTGATTCCTGGAATGGCAGGACTAATGTGTAAGGAGAGGAGGAGCTGACTGAGCCAGTAGTCACTGGAGTCTGGAAGAGTTTAACATGACCTCTCTAAATTAAACAACATTCAAAGCAGAGCTAGACAGACTCGATACATAAAGATATTTCCAGTGACTGTAGGATCTGGAACAAGGGGTTTTGGACTCAAGATAAGGGGTGAAACATTGAGGGCTGAGACATTTCTTCATTGTGAATATGGTGAGCCATTGAAATTCAGCCCACAGAAAATGGTAGATGGCAGGTCACTGAATCTTGTTAAGTAGGGGATAGATTTATTTGACATAAAATGCATCAACATTTATCGGGAGAGAATTGGAATATGAGAATGTTTTGAATGATTGAACAGGCTCAAAGTGACAAATAATTCACCCCTGATTCTCTTTTGCATGTTTCAATAGGTTTTGGGATAGTTTGATGTTGTCTTTGTCCTTCAGAATTCTGATGTTTATTTACATATTGTGAAATTTAGTCAGATATAAAACAGGAAGTGGAACAGCCCAGAGCTGAGAATAGACGAATCATTGTGGTTAAATTGCAACAGCTCTTCCTGCAGCTTTGACCATTGCTCTGAATGATTCAGGATATGATGTAAAATTCAGAGCAATGATCAAGGCTGCAGGAAGAGCTGTTGCAATTTAACCACAATGATTCGTCTATTCTGACCTGTGGGTTGTTTCACTTCCTGTTTTTTATCTGGAATGAACAAAGAGCAGTATTTACTAGAGAGAAAAACCATTATTTTATTTTTTAATCAGTGGGAAGTAGCAAAAAAAAATTTAAATTACGCTTTTTGGTCAAGACACCAACAATACAATAGTTAGTTACTATCCTTATAATAAATGCATCCTCAACACACATGCCCCATGTTCTGTTCTCATGTATTTAAAAAAATTATATAAATAGAATTATACGGAATTACTTTTAAATGTAAAGGGTAAAGAGAGATAACGTCAGCGTAAAAGAGGAAGGATCGGTGTTAAGCCCTGGAGGGAGTTGAGGGAGTACAGAGAAGGTTCGCCAGACTGATTCCTGGGGTGGCAGGGCTTTCATATGAAGAAAGACTGGATAGACTCGGCTTGTACTCGCTAGAATTTAGAAGATTGAGGGGGGATCTTATAGAAACTTACACAATTCTAAAGGTGTTGGACAGGCTAGATGAAGGAAGATTATTCCCGATGTTGGGGAAGTCCAGAACAAGGGGTCACAGTTTAAGGATAAGGGGGAAATCTTTTAGGACCGAGATGAGAAAAACATTTTTTTTCACACACAGAGAGTGGTGAATCTGTGGAATTCTCTGCCACAGAAGGTAGTTGAGGCCACAGTTCATTGGCTATATTTAAGAGGGAGTTAGATGTGGCCCTTGTGGCTAAAGGGATCAGGGGGTATGGAGAGAAGGCAGGTACAGGATACTGAGTTGGATGATCAGCCATGATCATATTGAATGGCGAATGGTGCAGGCTCGAAGGGCCGAATGGCCTCTACTCCTGCACCTATTGTCTATGTTTCTATGTTTAGAATGTGAGAGTGACGGACGGTGTGGGGTGGAGGGGGAGATGAGATGAATTACGAAGAGAAAAATTCAGGAACTGTGGAAAAATATCTAAAACAGAGGCTGAGCAGCAATAAAAATGAATTGTATTTCTCTGCAGAATTCACACAATATGGGGGAAATGAGTTGTTAACCCGGATTAAGGAAGGAGCTTGATTAGGTTTCTTGTCACAATGAGGACGACACTAACTCCTGAGCTGATGATGAGCTGCACGTTGTGATTCCCTCCAGAAGTTTTGCTGATAAATCTATGTTTTAGGATGTGGGCCTCAGTGTTTAGGCTTCCAGTTTTAACCCATGAGGATGTGACCATCCTTATTCCACCACTGATGGATGTGTTTAGTAAATGATGTAAATGATAGGAGTAGGCCCCACAAATAACGAAGGATCAGCAATGTATTTCCAAGTTATGATGGTGACTAACTGGGTCAATTTGTGCCACTCCACTAACATGACCAAACAATTCTGGGTATGGATTGTGTTTGCATATTGTGGATATATTTTCTAGCATCGATGCAGTCATCAATGTAATGGGGATAGAGTTCGGGGATAGGGCCAGTGTACACCTGGAACACAATGTATCTCTCGTGTCTATATCTCTAGGCTGTGAAGATCTTGGTGCAACTCTGTGAGGTTGGGCTTGGAGAACACCAAATGACAGAGGGAAAAACTAGTGATTGTGAAAATGTTTGCTGGAGGTTCTACCTTGAGTGAAATTCAGAACTGAGGAGAAATTTGCTCTCAATATTGGACTTACTTTGACAAATTGTAGTAGTTTGATGATCATATGCAGCTGATTGGTGACCTCCTAAGTCCAACCTCCACCATGATCTGATGCAATGAATATTAGTTTGATCTATCGGACCAACTACAGCATGAACAGGCAAGAATATCCACCGTTCCATTTATTACAAAACAACAGATTCTGTCATTTGTCATTATCATAGACATTTCAAACATCACACAGTCATCTGCTTGAATATGTGTTACTGGAAACTATTCTAACTTCAGTTGTGAATAGCATTAATTATACTTGTCTTTCTCCAGGCTGGTTAGCATTCTGCAAAAGCTTTTCTCTTTACCTCACGAACGTGACACTGAACTAAACTGAATTGGACTGGAAGGGACGTGATTTATTCCCAGAGATTGTGAATGTCTTGGTGCAAACTGTGCCGTTTGATTTGGAGAAAAATGAAAGTTGCAGAAGACATTGGATGATGATGAGGCTGGTGACTGGTGGGTTTACCTTGTGTGAAACTCAGGAGATAATTACACTCAATATTGGAATAACTGAGTAAATATAGCATTTTATTATCACATCTACTGGTTTGTGTTCTCCTCAACCCAAAACTCACATAGTTTTAAACAGCCAAACCACCCAAATCACAGTGACACAGATGTTAGAGCTGCTGCCTCACAGTGCCGGAGACCAGGGTTCAATCCTGACCTACCTCGGGTGCTCTCTGGGTGGAGATAGCACGCTCCCTGTGGCCACGAATGAGTGGGGATGTAGGTTACTGGACCTCCATAAATTGCCTGTAGTGTGTAGGGAGCGGATGGGAAAGTGAGAGAACAGAACGAGTGTGAACGGGTGATCAGTGGTCGGCACGGACAGAGGGCTGAAGGGCAAGTTTCCATGCTGTGTCTCAAAACTAAACTCAATCAGAACATCACTACAGATACAAGAAGATTGACACATACTCATCATTACACAACAATAGATACTCTCATTCCCCAATGCCCTTGACATTTGTTATCCTCCAATAACCTTTAGACAATAGACAACAGGTGCAGGAGTAGAGGCCATTCGGCCCTTCGAGCCAGCACCGCCATTCAATGTGATCATAGCTGATCATCCCCAATCAGTACCCCGTTCCTGCCTTCTCCCCATATTCCCTGACTCCGCTATCTTTAAGAGCCCTATCTAGCTCTCTCTTGAAAGCATCCAGAGAACCTGCCTCCACCGCCCTCTGAGGCAGAGAATTCCACAGACTCACCACTCTCTGTGAGAAAATGTGTTTCCTGGTCTCTGTTCTAAATGGCTTACTCCTTATTCTTAAACTGTGGCCCCTGGTTCTGGACTCCCCCAACATTGGAAACATATTTCCTGCCTCTAGCGTGTACAAGCCCTTAACAATCTTATATGTTTCTATGAGATGCCCTCACATCCTTCTAAACTCCAGAGTGTACAAGTCCAGCCGCTCCATTCTCTCAGCATATGACAGTCCCGCCATCCCTGGAATTAACCTGGTGAACCTACGCTGGGCTCCCTCAATAGCAAGAATGTTCTTCCTCAATTTAGGGGACCAAAACAGCACACAATACTCCAGGTGTGGTCTCACTAGGGCCCTGTACAACTGCAGAAGGACCTCTTTGCTCCTATATTCGATTCCTCTTGTTATAAAGGCCAACATGCCATTGGCTTTCTTCACTTCCTGCTGTACCTGCATGCTTACTTTCATAGACTGATGAACAAGGGCCCCCAGATCCCGTTGTACTTCCCCTTTTCCCCCTTCCCATTTAGAAAGATGAGGTTCCATGTCTCAACGCATCCAATGCATGTTTGAGCTCAGTAAATTCCCATTTTCCTTTGCCGAATAAGGTTTGACAAGATGTGTTTTACACTGACACAAACACTTTCAACAGAAGTGATGTCTGAACCCTGAGCAGGAGAGGAAGAGGAAGGTCCTGTAGTTTCATAAGACACAGCGTGAGACTGGGGAAGTCAGTGTGTCACCGTGCTTGGAGCTTTGCTGCCCAGTCTCTGGACTCGTTCACCATCAGTCTCTTCCCACAAGGTAGGCGACCTTACTACAGGTTCACTTCAGGTAAAGGTGTGGTTTAAATGGGATCTAGAAACGGAACTCTGTGTTCAATAATTTCTAACATGTGATATTCCACTCCTACAGCCATTTATTAGACTGTACCAGTCTGTTCTGCTTTAGATTTTACAAGGACATAGAAACGTAATGAATAATGAAGAGAGACACAAAATGCTGGAGTAACTCAGCGGGACAGGCAGCATCTGGAGAGAAAGAATGGGTGATGTTTCGTGTCGAGACCCTTCTTCAGATCCAGACTTCTTTGACCCGAAACGTCACCCATTCCTTCTCTCCAGAGATGCTGCCTGTCCCGCCCAGTTACTCCCGCCCAGTTACTTTTGTGTCTATACTCGGTATAAAGCAGCATCTGCAGTTCCTTCCAACACTAAACTTTATCAATGTATTTCTGTCTCCATTATTTCCACTAGAAACTTAATGAATCTAAATTATCAGCATCTGCCATTTTACCCATTTGGGCTTTCTGGTCAATCTAATGTATCGCTGCTCATGTGGATTTTATTTTTCCCATTTCTCCGGCAATCCTCTGGGACTGATTGAGGATGTTCAACGTCCTCGCCGTTCTGTTGCCCGCTCGCTCAATTAATTGACTGACTAGTGAGGTACAAATGAGTTAAAACCATTCTACCGAGAAGCAGGAAGGAAGTGGGTCAAGAATGAAACTGTCGACGTACAGATGAGTCGTTTCAGTCAAGGCAAAGCGACTGAATGTGGTTGTGAAATCCCAGATGACAGCAGTGATAATATTCCAGTGGCAGATTCCACAGAGGAATGGTCCTTCCCCGTGTAGTTGTGTGCGGTTAATTCTCAAATGATCCTGGCCCAGGGTTTTCAAAGTGGCTGTGTTCAATACAACACTTGCCAACTAGCTATTCACTGCAGCATTTCCTTTGCAAATTATTTAGTGCCCCTGTTCCGTTCAAGATCACACGACCATCAAACATTCTTCAGTATGATTTTACACATCATCACCACTTCAAATGGTGACATTTGTTTTAGAGAAATGCAAGATGGTTATGTGGGTTATTCACAGAGGCTGTGAAGGTCTTGGTGCACTCTGTGATGTTGAACTTGGAGAACACTGCAAGGTGGTTATGTGGGTTATTCTCAGAGGCTGTGAAGGTCTTGGTGCACTCTGTGATGTTGAACTTGGAGAACACTGCAAGATGGTTATGTGGCTTATTTACAGAGGCTGTGAAGGTCTTGGTGCACTCTGTGATGTTGAACTTGGAGAACACTGCAAAATGCAGGAACTATTTGGATGCTAATGAAAATATTGGCTGCAGGTTCCTCCTTGAATTAAATTAAAACCTCGGGAGAAAATTTACATTCAATATTGTACTAAGTTTGAAAATAATGTATGATCCTGATTCTCAAATGTACCTCATTTGTAACCCCCTAAACCCACCGTGATGTGCTACATTTGGATATAGATTTAAACTGCTATAATGGTATATGGACATATAATGGTATATGGACACACTGATCTGTTTTGTTGTCAATGCCTACTATGTTCTGTTGTGCTGAAGCAAAGCAAGAATTTCATTGTCCTATCAGGGACACATGACAATAAACTCACTTGAACTTGAAGTTGAGCTAAAGCTCTAACACAGCTGCAAGGCGTGAATATTGACCATGTTCCCTTCGTTACAAAACAGCAGATTCCCTCGTTTGCCATTATCTTAGACATTTGCCACCCACTAATAGCATTTAATATAAGGAGGTTCCAAGTCTAAACTTATCCAATGTATTTGTGATCTCAGGAAATTCCCGATCTGTTTTGTCCAAATTAGCTTTTACAAGATGATTTTTAATCTGACGCAAACATTATCAACACAAATGGTGTGTGAATCCTGAGCTGGATAGAAAGAGGAAGGGTGTTTGCCCTTCCAAAGAAACTGTGTGAGACTGTGAATCTCAGTGTGTCGCCGTGCTTGGAGCTTTGTCACTCAGTCTCTGTACTCGTTCACCATCAGTCTCTTCTCACAAGGTAGGTGACCTCACTGCAGTCTAACTTCATGTCAAAGAGTGGTTTAACAGGTATCCACAAACTGAACAATGTTGGATGTCCTGTAAACTGTGATATATCACTCACTCAATCAGCTTGTTCCACTTTAGATTTGACAAGGGCATACAAACTTTATTAATTTCGTTTTGTCTCCTTTATTTCCCACAGCTAAATGACCAGCATATGCCATTTTCCTACTGGTGTCAATAGACAATAGACAACAGGTGCAGGAGTAGAGGCCATTCGGCCCTTCCAGCCAGCACCGCCATTCAATGTGATCATGGCTGATCATCCCCAATCAGTTCCCCGTTCCTGCCTTCTCCCCATATCCCCTGACTCTGCTATCTTTAAGAGCCCTACCCAGCTCTCTCTTGAAAGCATCCAGAGAACGGGCCTCCACAGCCCTCTGAGGCAGATAATTCCACAGACTCACAACTCTCTGTGAGAAAAAGTGTTTCCTCGTCTCTGTTTCCTAGTCAATCTAAATTGAATACTTTTGTTCCCGTTTCGCCGGCAACATCCTGGGACCGTTTGAGAATATTGAATGTCCCTTGCCATTATGTTGCCTTCTCTGTTCATTAACTCACTAGCGAGGTCTGATTTAGTTGAGAACATTTTACCAGTGGTCAGAGGTAATTGAATCAAACATAGAAAAGGCGGAGTACAGATGAATGATTTGGGACAATAGCAGTTGAATATGGTGGTGACATCCCAGATTACTGAAGTGACAATATTCCAGCAGCAGAATCCACCAAGTGAATGTATTTTCCCCGTGTAATTGTGTGCGGCCAATTCTAAAATGCCCCAGGGTCGGGAGTTTCAAACTGGCTGTACTCAATACAACATTTGCCAACTACCAATCTACTGATCCTTAGTCTAAAACTGCACCTTGTTTCCAAACAGAGAATGTACAAAATGAGGCCGAGGTTTCTCTGCAACAGTTTGCCAGCTGGTTTGATGTTCAGTTTCTTTGTTTTCCTGCTTCGACCAGTTTCCACACAGAGTAAGTACTTTCTCTTCACCGGTCACAATCACCTTGCATTAATTATCATTGTCCGTGTAAACCCGCTCCCTATTGTCAATCTCACTTTCCTCTCCACATCCCTGAATGTGTTGCTGCCTCACAAATCCACACCATCCTTGCTGGACCTCCATTCCACATCCCTGTATGTGTTGCTGCCTCACAAATCCACACCATCCTTGCTGGACCTCCATTCCACATCCCTGTACGTGTTGCTGCCTCACAAATCCACACCATCCTTGCTGGACCTCCATTCCACATCCCTGTATGTGTTGCTGCCTCACAAATCCACACCATCCTTGCTGGACCTCCATTCCACATCCCTGAATGTGTTGCTGCTTCACAAATCCACACCATCCTTGCTGGACCTCCATTTCTGAGCCCATCCCATCAACTCCCTCTCCTTCTCCTGCACCGACACGGTCCTTATCAAAGTCAGAAATGGCCTCCTGTGAACTTGTTGCAGAGTTAAACTCTCCCTCCTCATCCCGCTCAGCCTCTGCAGCCTTTGACACGGTTGTCCACACTATCCTCCCCAACATCTCCTCACCACAGTCCATGTGGGTGGATCTGCCCTCGACTTATCGATCCAGTCGCAGCCCGAGAACCAGACGCAATGTCTTCACTTCACGCTCCCACAAAGTCCCTTCAAAACCAGGTGTAGTTCCTCCACTAACCCCACCTCCCTCCCTCCCCCCCCACTCACTCACTCACTCACTCACTCACTCATGTGATGAAATATCCCTGCATCAATCAGGCCAGGTTATTCCACACACACATCTCTTCACAAACCGTGACTTCCTCGCTGGGGTTTCCAAGGAAGATCACAACTGTCTGGAATTAAATTCAGTTCAAAATTAATGATTACAGATATGGGGTGGGTGGGGAAAATGTGTTTTAAATGTTAATTCTTCATTGTTCGTATTCGCAACAGAAAACAGAAATCGAATGTATTTCTTGGATAATGGAGACGGCATTGTGTTAAACGGACCGGACAATGCTGAGAAAGCCACTGTTGTTGTCTGGGAATGGAAACCACACTCAGGGAAGGAAATCGGAAAATTGTCGACTTTTAGAAGAACGGTGAACTATTGGAGCAAAGATAACGCCGCTGGCAACTTGTACCCGGGGATGTATGTGGACACCTATACCCTTGATCTAACAATTTATAAACCCACATTTAAATGGGCGGGAATTTTCACTTTGAATCAAACAGAACCGAGAAAGCAAATCCTGAAACAATATGAAATATTTGTGATGAAAGGTGAGTGGGTGCGATAAGGATCAATAATGTTGAATTAATCTCTGTAAATATTGTCACCTATAATGAATGATGAGAGATGGCGGGAATTGTGAGACTTCTTCCACCCGGTGAAAAGTCAAACAACTGGGGAAGTGATTTTGTTCATTGATTCTGTAATGATCAGCAGGGATGGGTGATAATAGTTTGATGACTTCACTGGGAACAGCAAATCAATGAATCTAGCCACAGCGAATACCATGGTCTTCTTGCCGGCACACGGTAAGGTGATCGCGGCAAGCAAGGTGGTATGGAACCAATGTGTCCGTGTAGTGGTCCCGGGGTGACACTGCTACTTAATGTTACCCTGTGACCAGGTGGATGGAAGTCCATCCTTCACCTGTGGAACATGGGCTCTGTCATAGAGTTCACCTCTTGAGACCAATCAGATACACCTAGAAGGTGGAAATAGATGCATATTCAACAGTTTGTGAATATTTGAAACAGAGAATGTGTAAATACAACAATGCCTGTATGTTGCCGGTTCCACCTGCAGTCCCACGGTGAACAGCCGGCATTTAACACAATCATCCCCTCCAAGCTGGTTACCAAACTCGCAGAACTGCGTCTCTGCGCATCCCTCTGCAATTGGATCATTGACTTCCTCATCCACAGACAACAGTCTGTTCGTATTGGTGGAAATGTGTCAGCCTCAACAATCAGCACGGGAGCACCTCAAGGCTGCGTGCTCAGCCCCCTGCTGTACTCACTCTATACCCATGACTGCGTAGCCAGACACAGTGCGAACTCCATCATCAAGTTCGCTGACGACTCTACTGTTGTGGGACGTATCACTGATGGGGATGGGTCAGATTATAGAAGAGAGATCGAGCAACTGTCCATATGGTGCCAGCACAATAACCAGGCCCTCAACACCAGCAAAACCAAGGAACTGATTGTGGACTTTGGAAGGGGTAGGATGGGGACCCACAGTCCCGTTTATATCAACGGGTCGATGGTGGAAATGGTCAAGAGCTTCAAATTCCTGGGCGTGCACATCTCTGAAGATCTCTCCTGGTCCCAGAACACCGATGCAATTATAAAGAAAGCTCATCAGCTCCTGTACTTCCTGAGAAAATTACGGAGAGTCGGTTTGTCAAGGAGGACTCTCTCTAACTTCTACAGGTGCACAGTAGAGAGCATGCTGACCGGTTGCATCGTGGCTTGGTTCGGCAACTTGAGCGCCCTGGAGAGGAAGAGACTACAAAAAGTAGTAAACACTGCCCAGTCCATCATCGGCTCTGACCTTCCCACCATCGAGGGGATTTATCGCAGTCGCTGCCTCAAAAAGGCTGGCAGCATCATCAAAGACCCACACCATCCTGGCCACACACTCATCTCCCTGCTATCTTCAGGTAGAAGGTACAGGAGCCTGAAATCTGCAACATCCAGGTTCAGGAACAGCATCTTCCCCACAGCCATCAGACTATTAAACACAACTTCAAACAAACTCTGAACTATAACAGTCTATTGTACTTTATCTGTTTATTTATGTGTGTATATATAAATATTCTATGGTATATGGACACACTGATCTGTTCTGTATTGATGCCTACAATATTCTGTTGTGCTGCAGCAAGCAAGAATGTCATTGTCCTATCTGGGACTTGACTTGTACAAACCACTACTCATTCTGAATCTCATTGATCTGTTTTTCACAGTTGAGGCAAGTCCACAGAGGCCTCTGCTGGGCAGTGACGTTACACTCAGCTGCACCATCTCCAGACTCTCAGATACAGTCAGTCTTCACTGGAGACCCATGGACTCATCCCAGCAGAACAGGGGCAACACTGATCAGATCCGCCTGGATAACACGGTCTATCTGATGGTTCGACACGTTACAGTGGAGGATGGGAAGCTGTATGTGTGTGATGTGCGGGAAAACGGAACCATTGTTCACACAAGTAACGGAGAATTTACTGTAAACAACGGTGAGTGTGTACACCTCCCATTGGATATAGAAACATAGAAAATAGGTGCAGGAGGAGGCCATTCGGCCCTTCGAGCCAGCACCGCCATTCAATGTGATCATGGCTGATCGTCCCCAATCAATAACCCTTGCCTGCCTTCTCCCCACATCCCTTGGCTCCACAAGAACTGATCCTGAATCTATTGAACATTGGAAAATGATCACCAATGCATCCACTATTTCTAGAGCCACCTCCCTGAGGACCCTGGGATGCAGACCATCAGGCCCAGGGGATTTATCATCCTTCAGTCCCATTAGCCTACCCAATACCATTTGTCGCCTAATGAAAATTTATTTCAGTTCCTCTACCCCCTTAGATCCTCTGTCCTCCAGTACATCTGGGAGATTGTTTGTGTCTTCCTTAGTGAAGACAGATCCGAAGTACCTATTCAACTCTTCTGCCATTTCCTTGTTGCCCATAATAATTTCACCGTGTCTGCCTTCAAGGGACCCACATTTGACTTTGCTACTCTTTTTCCCCGTAACATATCTAAATAAGCTTTTACTGTCCTTCTTTATATTCCTAGCCAGCTTCCTTTCGTACTTCATCTTTTCAGCCCGTATTGCCCGTTTTGTTTCCTTCTGTTGTCCTATGAAAGTTTCCCAATCCTCTGGCTTCCGGCTACTCTTTGCTGTGTTATACATCTTTTCTTTTAGTTTTATTCTATCCCTAACTTCTCTTGTCAGCCACGGTTGCCTCCTACTCCCCTTAGAATCCTTCTTCCTTTTTGGAATGAAATGATCCTGCGTCTTCCGGATTATGCCCAGAAATTCCTGCCATTGCTGTTCCACCGTCATTCCTGCTAGGATCCCTTTCCAGTCTACATTGGCCAGCTCCCCTCTCATGCCTTCATAGTCCCCTTTGTTCAACTGCATCACTGCCACTTCCGATTTAACCTTCCCCTTCTCAAATTGAGAAGTAGACACTTGTATCACGGTGCTTCTTGTAATATTATATGTGCGCTCCGTGAAGAACTGTGGCAGTGGATGGGAAACTGTATGTGTGTGATGTGCAGGAAAACGGAAACATTCTTCACACAAGTAAAACAGGTTTTACTGTAGACAAGTGTAAGTGTTCACACCTCCCATTGGATATCAAGTAGACACTTGTATCACGGTGCTTCTTGTAATATTATATGTGCGCTCCGTGAAGAACTGTGGCCGTGACCAACTGCTCTCCAGTATAAAATGCTGCAATGATCAGGGAGAAGTTTCCAGAAAGTCTCTGTGTGGAGCAGCTGCCTGCTTGTCTCTGTGTGACAGACACACACAGCACAGGAGGGGGATGTCTTTCTGTAACCATTGTTCAGTAAAGTATTTTGTCAGTTTATCTTGTCATCAATGCTCCAGTATCTGAGACTGAGACTGAGATACAGGACTCATCTTGCCATCAATGCCCCAGTATCTGAGACTGAGATACTGATACAGGACTCATCTTGCCATCAATGCTCCAGTATCTGAGACTGAGATACTGATACAGGGCTCATCTTGTCATCAATGCTCCAGTATCTGAGACTGAGATACTGATACAGGGCTCATCTTGTCATCAATGCTCCAGTATCTGAGACTGAGATACTGATACAGGGCTCATCTTGTCATCAATGCTCCAGTATCTGAGACTGAGATACAGATACAGGACTCATCTTGCCATCAATGCTCCAGTATCTGAGACTGAGATACAGGACTCATCTTGTCATCAATGCTCCAGTATCTGAGACTGAGATACAGGACTCATCTTGCCATCAATGCTCCAGTATCTGAGACTGAGATACAGATACAGGACTCATCTTGCCATCAATGCTCCAGTATCTGAGACTGAGATACTGATACAGGATTCATCTTGCCATCAATGCTCCAGTATCTGAGACTGAGATACTGATACAGGGCTCATCTTGCCATCAATGCTCCAGTATCTGAGACGGAGATACTGATACAGGACTCACATCAAAGTGTCAGATAGAAAGTGTAGTCACCAGCACTTGCTGCTCACACACACACTGGGGGTCCCGACCCACACATCAACACTGAACAACAATCCATCCCCTCTCCCCACACTGACCCTTCTCTCCGAGTCTGGTGTTGCTTGAAGTGATTCCAGCTGCTGCAGACTCGGGCTTGGGATCAGCATTCAGCTGGGAGCAGGACCCGGGAACAGGGAAGGACAGGGAATCAATGGGTGTGAATGGGAGAGGGATGGTGGGAATAATGGGAATGAGCCGATCCACTTGAAGTGCCAACGTGTCCGGGTCAGTCCCCGTGCAGGCATCCTCTGGGCTGCTTCTGTCCACAGCCTGAACCTGAACCTGAACCCGAACCCGAACCCGAACCTGAACCTGAACCCGAACCTGAACCCGAACCTGAACCTGAACCTGAACCCGAACCTGAACCCGAACCCGAACCTGAACCTGAACCTGAACCTGAACCTGAACCCGAACCTGAACCTGAACCTGAACCTGAACCTGAACCCGAACCTGAACCTGAACCCGAACCCGAACCTGAACCCGAACCCGAACCTGAACCTGAACCTGAACCTGAACCTGAACCCGAACCTGAACCTGAACCCGAACCTGAACCTGAACCCGAACCTGAACCCGAACCTGAACCTGAACCACCTCCTGCAGACTGACAGAGACATTCACCTCCCACACCGCTCTCGGGAGTCTCCGGGAGGTTTCATTCCATCCCGGGACATTCCCGGACAGTCCGGGTGTGGGGGCCAACCTCATGTTGAAATGTAGAGTGGAATATCCAAACTTCACTGCAACTTACTGCCGTACAGCACATTGTATTTTATAAAGATCTGATGAGTTTAGTGCGGCATTCATGAAAGATGTTACATTTGAAACTTGATCAGTTGAACAAAACACCACAAATGTTTATAAGAATACGGTTGAGAATCTGTGTATGGCACAGTAACTGTAATACTGAAAGGAGTTATCCTCTGTCTCTCTGATACAGATTTACATAGGAAGAGATACACACTTTACCGCTCCAGCACCGGTCACAGTGAACTTCACCTGGTTTGTTCTGGGAGTTATGGTCGTAGCTATTCCCGTGCTGAGTGGACCTGGTCACCTCGTCCCCTTCAACAGTGGAAAGTAATAGCATCTGCAGCACATTCTCAGCCCATCATCATCAATGTCAATGGGACCAACTTCGTGAATCGACTGGTGACCTCAGGGAAACTCTACGATGGCAAGGATTTCAATGTGAGGATTGTCCCCGTTGTGTTTCAAGATGCCGGAGTTTACGCCTGTTATCTGGAATCAAATCCATTTCCCACCATTGATCTAATCACAGTGAAAGGTAGGAGTCAGAATGTTGCCACTGAGTTTACTGATGAACTTATTGTTTAAAATGTAAACAACCTGCTTGTTTCCACAGTCACAGCTGAACCGTCTGATGCAGTGACTGAGGGAGACAACGTTACCCTGACCTGCTCTGTGTCTCACGTCATTGGGTCAATGAGACTGGTTTGGATCAATGGCGATGGCAAACGTGTTGGAGAAAAGGCACTGACCTGGAGAGAGAAATCACCGAGTCTGGTTATTCAGAAAGCTGAGAGAGGCAGAGGGAACTGGAGATGTGTTTTGTTTGATCAAGACCTGCCCCGGCTTTTTGTCCCGTACTATCAGAAGGACAATAGTAAGTGATAAGGGTTTGTTCTTCATACTTAGAGTCATGATTGAGTTTTGATGTCGCTTATTGATCCTGACATTTGAGTGGAATATTTTCTTCCAGTTTGAGTTGTCTAACTCTGTTATGATCAATGAATTCTCAAATTTCAAATAACACTTCCTGAACACCACTTCTCCCCCCCCCTTCATTGTGCACGCATTTATCCCACCACCCAGTGATCCTATTCTCTTCCCTTCCTCTTTCAACTCATTTCCCACCCCTTCCAATTGCAGAGTTTTCCTTTGATGTTCTTGCTCCACTTCCACCCATATCCCTCCCTCTGTTACTGATCTGACTGTAGATCAGTCAGTATTAGTTGACCTGATCTATGTCATGTTTTACTGCATGCCGCTGTGTACTCAAACACTCATCTGGTTGAACCAGGATTTATATAAAGGACTTCAAGATTATGTAAAAGGAAACACGTTAGAAACGAAACAGAAATGGGAATTGGAAATGAATATTATTATTACTGATGAAATGTGGGAAAAGACATGTCTTTTGTTCATACGTTAACAAACAGGGGTAAATATGGGCCAGGAAACCAGGAGGCCAAGGTATGTATCTCCACTGCACTTTGGTGGTTCAAACTTCAAGTGAAAACTTTGCCTTGTGTACCATCCTAATATGGGTCATAATTTAGGGAACACTGTGTTTCCATGGACTCTGATTTTATACACATGGTCTTATCCCACAATTAAATGTATCTGACGTACATCTGAAGTCATGTTCCTGTTCATTCTGGTGGATCTCATTATTAATGGGGTACAGTTGAAACACTGGATTGTTGCTTGTTTAAAATCAAACCAAATTAAAGTCTTAATCAGAAAATAAAATATTTATTTTCCAGAAACCAATGTGACCCCAGTACCTGACATGAGCCATGTTACTGAATATACGTCTGTGACTAGGAACACAAAGCAACAAGGTAAATAGATGACTCTGTCAATGAATCTCTAGTTGTACAGGTATTGTATTTGATGAAGCAACCTATTTCACATTTCACATATTATTACTGATGAAATGTGGGAAAAGACATGTCTTTTGGGTCATACGTTAACAAACAAGTTTCTTATAGAAACTTACAAAATTCTTAAGGGGTTGGACAGGCTAGATACAGGAAGATTGTTCCCGATATTGGGGAAGTCCAGAACAAGGGGTCACAGTTTAAGGATAAGGGGGAAATCTTTTAGGACCGAGATGAGGAAAACTTTTTTCACACAGAGAGTGGTGAATCTCTGGAATTCTCTCCCGCAGAAGGTAGTTGAGGCCACACAGTTCATTGGCTATATTTAAGAGGGAGTTAGATGTGGCCCTTGTAGCTAAAGGGATCAGGGGGTATGGAGAGAAGGCAGGTACAGGATACTGAGTTGGATGATCAGCCATGATCATATTGAATGGCGGTGCAGGCTCGAAGGGCCGAATGGCCTACTCCTGCACCTATTTTCTATGTTTCTATGTCTAAACAGCCCTGCCTGGAGGGAGTTTGAATGGAAAACTAGAATGAGATTATTTAAGACTCCTCTTATGTTAGCAAGATATAGCAACATCTCAGATTTATGCTGGAGACAATGCGGGAAGATTGGTGATCATACACATATTTTGTGGGATTGTCCCAAATTGTATCAATATTGGAGAGACATTCAGACGGAGATCAAGCTAATCTTGGAGGTGGATCTACCTCTGGAGCCGGCATGCTTCATACTAGGAGAGACTCCAGAAAATATAGATACCAAAACATAGAAACATAGAAGCATAGAAAATAGGTGCAGGAGTAGATGCCATTCGGCCCTTCGAGCCTGCACCACCATTCAATATGATCATGGCTGATCATCGAACTCGGTATCCCATCCCTGCCTTCTCTCCATACCCCCTGATCCCTTTAGCCACAAGGGCCACATCTAACTCCCTCTTAAATATAGCCAATGAACTGTGGCCTCAACTACCTTCTGTGGCAGAGAATTCCACAGATTCACCACTCTCTGTGTGTAAAAAATGATTTTCTCATCTTGGTCCTAAAAAACTTCCCTCTTATCCTTAAACTGTGACCCCTAGTTCTGGACTTCCACAACATCGGGAATAATCTCCCTGCAGCTAGCCTGTCCAACCCCTTAAGAATTTTGTAAGTTTCTATAAGATCCCCCCTCAATTTTCTAAATTCTAGCGTGTCACACATGCTTGCTTGGGGTGTTGCTGTTGGTTGCAAAGAAGATGATTACAGAGTCATGGAGAAATGTAAAGCCACCAAATGTTCAACAGTGGAGGGAAAGATTGAAAAGTGTATATTTGATGGAAAGTATAACAGCTAAACTCCAGTTAAGGACGGATGCTTTCAACATTATGTGGACATCGGTATTACTACAACTGCCAAGACTGATTAAGGACACGATTTCTCCATAGCCCCAGTGGAGGGGAGGAGTTCGATTGGTATTGTATACGTGTATTTGGAACCATATGTACAGACATGTGTGTGACTGTGTATAAGTACATACATAGTGGCCATCAATGACAAAATATGTTATTCTAGTGACATACAAGTGAAGGTTTAACATAACGGGTGATTATATATTAAGTTGGATTAAATATGATGAGCTTGCGTGGGTGCCTGTGAATGTGATGCTTCTGTGACAGAACTCTAGGATGATCTGATGTGATGCTGACAGCTGCTGTGTGATTTGTATATCTTGTTTTGTATGTGGACTCTGTCTTGTTAATAAATGTTGAGTGTTGGCTCGAGGGGCTGAATGGCCAACTCCTGCACCTATTGTCTATTGTCTTTTGTCAAAGTTCCTTTCTTTGAATCTGACAAAACATGAACTCACTTCTTTCCCTTTCCACAGATACTGCTCAAACGGCTGAGTATTTCTAACATTTACAGTTCTTGTGCTCCTGGTTAGAGAGGATTGAAGCACAAGGGCAATATCCACTCTGTTGTCAGCAGTGCTCATTCAACTATTGTTCCAGGCTTAGACTATGATAGACATTTGTCCACTGTACAATGGGAAGTATCACAGCTGAATCAGCTACTTTATCAGCCAACCATCAGCTCCCATCTCCTGCCTGAGAAATGTCAGCTGATTGTAACCAAGAAATAGAAACTTGTGTGAATGTTTACAGTCTCTAACTGATGGCTACTGAGGCAAGTTGTGGCTCTCTGATCTTTGTACTCGGCTTGTACTCGCTAGAATTTAGAAGATTGAGGGGGGATCTTATAGAAACTTACACAATTCTTAAGGGGTTGGACAGGCTAGATGCAGGAAGCTTGTTCCCGATGTTGGGGAAGTCCAGAACAAGGGGTCATAGTTTAAGGATAAGGGGGAAATCTTTTAGGACCGAGATGAGGAAAACATTTTTCACACAGAGAGTGGTGAATCTCTGGAATTCTCTGCCACAGAAGGTAGTTGAGGCCACAGTTCATTGGCTATATTTAAGAGGGAGTTAGATGTGGCCCTTGTGGCTAAAGGGATCAGGGGGTATGGAGAGAAGGCAGGTACAGGATACTGAGTTGGATGACCAGCCATGATCATATTGAATGGTGGTGCAGGCTCGAAGGGCCGAATGGCCTCTACTCCTGCACCTATTTTCTATGTTTCTATGTTTTTAAGTAAGGTAAGTTAATCTGGGGAAAAAAGACACAATGTGCTGGAGTAACTCAACGGGTCAGGCGGAATCTCTGGAGAACATGGATAGGTGAGGTATTGGGTTGGGACCCTACTTCAGACTAAAGGGCTGTGACCTGAAATGTCACCTGCCTAACCTGCTGAGTTTCTCCAACACCTTGTGTCTTTTATTGGTAAACTATCATCTGTAGTACCTTGTGTCTCAGTTAATCTGGATCACAAGTTAAACTCAAGACTTCTGATCTAAATTAGTCAGTGTGGTTAATGCCTGGTCTTTGGGGGAGCTTTTGAATGATGCGCATTTATTCTACAAATGTGAACTGTGTGTTTATTATTTTGACAGGGAATTACACTTTCATTATCAGATCTGTTGTAATTATCGGAGGGCTGGCTATTCTCCTCGTCATTGTACTGGCAGTGGTGTGGTGTCAAAGAAGGCACAAGCCTACAGGTAAAGTACATGAAGACATCCTTAATGCAGCACAGATTCCCCCAAATTATCAATGACAATGTTATCTTTGTTACAAGGAGAAAATAACAATATATTTTGGATAAGAAAAGTATCTGTTTGTGCTTATGTTGTTGACAAATTGATTTCAGACTTGTTGTGGTCAATTGAAGCATTATCTATGCAATGTGCATTGTCCTGTGTGCCTGTGTTGCCATGAGGAGTCTGCTGTATGATGCTGTTCAGGTGGTGTTCTGCAATAATCTGACCATGTGGTGATTGTGTCACCATCCCCTGTGTAAACCATTATCAAATAAACATGCCAGAAGTTGAAGTATAGCTAGTGTAGTCATGTAGAAAATATGGTCTCCAATTTGCCCTCAATATGTTCCTATTTACTGAGGGATAAATATGGGCCAGGAAACCAGGAGACAAAGGTATGTATCTCCACTGCACTTTGGTGGTTCAAACTTCAAGTGAAAACGTTGCCTTGTGTACCATCCTAACGTGGTCATAATTTAGGGAACACTGTGTTTCCATGGACTCTGATTTTATACACATGGTCTTATCCCACAATTAAATGTATCTGACGTACATCTGAAGCCATGTTCCTGGTCATTCTGGTGGATCTCATTATTAATGGGGTACAGTTTAAACACTGGATTGTTGCTTGTTTAAAATCAAACCGAATTAAAGTCTTAATCAGAAAATAATACTTATTTTCCAGAAATCAATGTGACCCCAGTACCTGAGATGAGCCGTGTTACTGAATATATGTCTGTGAGTAGGAACACAAAGCAAGAAGGTAAATAGATGACTGTCAATTAATCTCTAGTTGTACAGGTGTTGTATTTGATGAAGCAACCTATTTCACATTTCACAGTTTTGTAACAAGAATGTGAGGAAGAGAACCTCAAACACACAAACTAATTTATCAATTCAACAGTCTCTCTCTCTTGTGTCAATTCACCCCTCAGCCCCAATCTTCCTCATCCAACTGCAGGTCTTACTCTGCATTGGTCAATTGACTAACTTTCACTGGACTATCATGGCCAACCCATCAATGTTGAGACATCACCATGAACAACATATTCACACTTCTAATTTATTGTTGATCCTGATTAACAGCTTGGTTAGTGGCTCTCTAAAGAATGAACAACACTTGCCCTTCCAAAAGTCACCATCCCTTTCACAAAATATCATCTAGCATGAAATGCCTCCAATTCACTTTGCCACTAGTTCAGGTTTTATTCTAAAGTGAAAATAACAACAACATTTCAGAATGGTTTGAGCATCATTAATAGATGGTGGATAGGTGATGTTTCAGATCGAGACCCTTCTTGTGAGTCTGAAGAAGGGTCACGACCCGAAACATCACCTATACATGTCCTCCAGAGATGCTGCCTGACCTGCAGAAGTACTCCAGCACTTTGTGTCCCTTTGTGTATTAACCAGCATCTGCAGTTCTTTGTTTCCACCTCAGACAGAATCAGAATCAGAATCAGGTTTTATTCGCCAATTGCAACATACGATGAATTTCACTGGCCAGGTCAGTCATACAATTAAAAAGGAACAGACACAAAAACACATTTTAACATGAACATCCACCACAGTGACTCCTACACATTCCACACTGTGATGGAAGGAGAAATAAAGTTCAAGTCCTTCACTAGTGTTCTTCCTCGGCCATGGGCCTCGAGCCTCCGTTAACGGGACGATCTTAACTCCCGTAGCCGGTGGCGTTCGGGCCCTCCACGTTGAGGCGTTCAGCTCCTGCATCAGGGGGGATGTCAGCTCCTAGTGTCAGGGCTGGTTGAGCCTTCTGCGGCGTTGGAGCTCCCAACTAGCCTCTCCTGAGACTGCGAGCCATTGATGGTAAGTCCGCAGGCCGCGGTGGGGGCGATCCCAGGCAAGGGATCCGCTCCGGTGTTAAGTCTGCGCCCCACAAGCATCAGGCACTGTATGTATATTGATTCTTGTTGTTGAAATCCCAGATCGTACAAGTATGAATTAAAGCTGTAATCTGTTTACTGATCTAAACAGCGACAACAGCAACGGTCTTAAATACAATTGGTATATCTTTCTCTTTCAGAACCTTGTTTCTTCAAAGGAAGATGAGTCTGTCATCTATGCTGAAACTGCAAAAAAATAAACATGAAGAGAGTGGAAAGTAAAGGCTTGGACTTTGACAAGCGCAACGTTGCCATTTTTGGAATTGAATTTTTTACTTCATCTATATTACTAAAACTAAGATCTTGACCAATTTCTGACTTTCTATTTCGTGATTTCTGAAAGACCGCCGCCACTTACGGCCGTGATTTTTGGCCACCTCGCTCAGAGTCCCCCTCCGCTGAGCTGGACCAGAGGCTTTTTCCCCATCGATGGAAAATCAGAGTGTTGCTAAAGTTTTAGTATTGATTGTGAGTGTGTGAGTGTGTGTGTATGTGAGTGTGTGTGAGTGTGTGAGTGTGTGTGTGTGTGTGTGTGGGTTTTCAGAAAATGTTTTGGTTGTAAATGTTTGCAAATTTGGAGACTTTAAACATTTGAATCATTCGGTTTCCACACTATGTTTACCACTTTCTGAAGTTACTTGGCATTTTAGTATTGGTTGTGTGTGTGTGTGTGTGTGTGTCAGTGTGTGAGTGACTGTGTGTGTGTGACTGTGTGAGTGTGTGACTGTGTGAGTGTGTGTCTGTGTGTGTCTGTGTGTGTGTGTCTGTGAGTGAGTGAGTCTGTGCGAGTGAGTCTGTGTGTGTGTGTGATTGAGTCTGTGTGAGTGAGTGAGTATGTGTGTGTGTGTGTGTGAGTGAGTGAGTCTGTGTGTGTGAGTAAGTGAGTCTGTGTGTGTGTGTGTGAGTATGTGTGTGTGTGCGTGTGTGTGTGTCTGAGAGTGTGTGCGTGAGTGAGAGTGTGTGCATGAGTGTGTGCGTGTGTGAGTGCGTGCATGAGTGAGTGTGTGTCTGAGAGTGTGTGTGTGGCTGAGAGTGTGTGTGTGTCTGAGTGTGTGTGTGTGTGTGTGTGTGTCTGAGTGTGTGTGTGTCTGGGGGGTGTGTGTGTGTGTGTGTGTGTATAGGGGGGTTGCACACAAGGTCACTGGGTCAAAGGGCATGACGCATGAAGCCGCTCAATCCATCTGGAGGACATCCCAGCTTCCAGTATATGTTGTTAATACATGAAACGCATAACTTTCCTACCTGTTAACAACTGCCAAAATGGCGAATTTCTGTGCTGTAAATAATTGTGGAAGTCGGGGTAACCGTGAGAGACTTCTATCCTTCTTCAGAATTCCAAAAGTGAAGCGAAATGAAAGTAAAGAGAAGCGAGAGCTGAAAGAACAACAACAGCTAAAGTGCTTGGCGAACATTGGCCGTGCAGATATCGAGATTGCAAATATTGGGAATTATTGCCTTTGCTCATTGCATTTAATCAACAGCGAGGCATTATTTGTGTTTTTTCTTTGTCCCTTTGGTATCTAAAAAGTTTCCGAAGTGATAAATCTGGCTGTAAAATTTTTAAATCGCCCATGGTTCTGAAGTGGGTTTGTACATGCATAAAGTAAATGCTTCTGAAGCTAAATGTATCGTTAAAAAAATCTCCAGACTTATGAGTGATGTGTAGACAAGTTTTCTATCATTATGCTATGGAGGTGTATATTTTGGCAAATAATAAAATGGCCTGACAGCTTAAACACCCACTGTCTTTCAATAGGATATTGTCAATTTGCTGAGGTTGATTATGTCCAATTAACAACTAAGAATGATGCCATTTCAGCTCAGCATTTAACACGATAATCCCCCAGCATCTGGTGAGCAAACTGACACCCCTAGGTTTCAATACCATACTATGCAACTGGATCCTGGATTTCCTTTCTGAAAGACCCCAGTCTGTGCGGGTGGGGAAGAACACCTCCTCGGTCATCAGACTGAGCATCGGCTCCCCTCAGGGCTGTGTCCTGAGTCCGCTGCTCTTTACATTGATGACACATGACTGTGTCGCCAGGTCCACTACTAACCATATCATCAAATACGCGGATGACACAACAGTAGTGGGCCTCATCCGCAATAACGACGACCAGGCATATAGAGAGGAGGTGGAACAGCTGGTGAGCTGGTGCAGCAGGAACAACCTTCTCCTAAATGTGAACAAAACCAAGGAGATTGTCGTCGATTTCAGAAGGAAAATTCAGCCCAGTCACACTCCACTTTGCATTAACAACTCAGCAGTGGAGCAGGTGAAAAGGATCAAGTTCCTGGGGGTGCATATAACGGACACCTTAAACTGGTCCACAAACATTACATCTCTGGCAAAACGGGCACAGCAGCGGTTGTACTTCCTCCGCAGGTTGAGAAGTTTACACCTCCACCCTCCCATCCTCGCCACTTTCTACAGAAGCACAATTGAGTCGGTCATGACCAGCTGCATCTCTACGTGGTGCGGCAGCTGTACAGCTGCGGACTGGAAGTGCCTTCAGAGAGTGGTGAGGACAGCGGAAAAAATCATTGGGACTTCTCTTCCTTCCATCATGGACATGGGGTACAAGCGCTGTCTGATTAGAGCTAAGGGCATTACCAGAGCCCCCACACACCCACAATTTGGACTGTTTATACTGCTTAACTCTGGGAGGAGGTACCGCAGCATGAAGAGCGGGACAACCAGGTTCTGCAACAGCTTCATCCCTCAGGCCATAAGATTACTGAACAATCAACAAAACCGAGGCTAGAACTTTTAAATATCGACACTTTTTAGAAACTGTTTATATATATTTATTTTACAGAACCATGCTCATGAGGCATTTTTATGGACGCACCTAACACTTTTACTTTTACTATTTACCTGATTTGGAGAGTCAAATGCAACGAAATGTCGTTCAAGGTGCACTGTGTCTAGGTGTATATTTGAATGACAATAAAGTTTTCATTCATTCATTTCTTGGCTTGCATCTGAGTAAAATGTAATTCAAAACCCACGGCCTACCATCGGACTGGAGCAGAGTTTCCTGTCGGGAACGGCCGGGACTACAGCTTCGGTGGCGGCACAGTGCTGGGACACCATCATGGAAAGGGCGATGCCTTACCGGGTCGCCGTGCGGTAAGCTCTGGAGTGCTGTGGCTGCCGACTCCAACATCCGAGGAGCTGCGGTCTGCGGAGCGTCCAGCCGCAGGTGGGCGGCGCTGGATTTAAAACACCGCGGTGCCTGGGATCTGTTGCCGAGATCGCCAGAGACGGAGCTCCAGCCAGCGCGGCCTGTCGACTTCGGATGCCGCGGTCTCCAGGGAGGGAGCGGCCGCTCCAGACATTTCCAAGCCGCTGAGGAGTGTTCACCAGACGCCGGAGTTCCAGCTTCCCGGCAAGAGTCCTGAAAACATCGGACTGGCTGTGGAAGCCGCAAATAGGCCCCGACCTCCGGTGATTCACAGAGGACGAGGACTTAACTTTTTGATGCCTTTCCCCAAAGTGATTAAACGTTGATTCTGTTGTGAGGGGACGTTCATGTAGAATTCTATAACGTGTTGTTATTTTTTTCTTATTTTTAATTTTTTCTATGGATGTAAGGAAACTTAATTATTTCTTTTATGTAAATCACTTTGATTTAAACGCAAGTTGATTTAAACATGCTATATAAATAAAATGTACTTACTTGCACATGGTTTGTGATTTATTTACCCACACCCACCCAAAACCACCCTCACCCACCGAAACCACCCTCACCCGCCCGAAACCACCCTCACCTACCCGAAACCACCCTCACCCGCCCGAAACCACCCTCACCCACCCGAAACCACCCTCACCCGCCCCTAAACCACCCACTCCCGCCCGAAACCACCCTCACCCGCCCGAAACCACCCTCACCCACCCGAAACCACCCTCACCCGCCCGAAACCACCCTCACCCGCCCAAAACCACCCTCACCCGCCCCAAACCACCCTCACCCGCCCGAAACCACCCTCACCCACCCGAAACCACCCTCACCCACCCGAAACTACCCACACCCGCCCCTACAGGGTCTTGGTGAGACCACACCTGGAGTATTGCGTACAGTTTTGGTCTCCTAATCTGAGGAAAGACATTCTTGCTATTGAGGGAGTGGGCAAATGCATGGCAGATGCAGTATAATGTGGATAAATGTGAGGTTATCCACTTTGGTGGCAAAAACAGGAAAGTAGACTATTATCTGAATGGTGGCCGATTAGGAAAAGGGGAGATGCAACGAGACCTGGGTGTCATGGTACACCAGTCATTGAAAGTAGGCTTGCAGGTGCAGCAGGCAGTGAATAAAGCCAATGGTATGTTAGCATTCATAACAAGAGGAGTTGAGTCTAGGAGCAGGGAGGTTCTACTGCAGTTGTACAGGGTCTTGGTGAGACCACACCTGGAGTATTGCGTACAGTTTTGGTCTCCTAATCTGAGGAAGGACATTCTTGTCATAGATGGAGTACAGAGAAGGTTCACCAGACTGATTCTTGGGATGTCAGGACTTTCATATGAAGAAAGACTGGATAGACTCGGCTTGTACTCGCTAGAATTTAGAAGATTGAGGGGGGATCCGATAGAAACTTACAAAATTCTTAGGGGGTTGGACAGGCTAGATGCAGGAAGATTGTTCCCGATGTTGGGGAAGTCCAGAACAAGGGGCCACACACACACACAGTTTAAGGATAAGGGGGAAGTCGAGATGAGAAAAACTTTTTTTTTCACACACAGAGAGTGGTGAATCTGTGGAATTCTCTGCCACAGAAGGTAGTTGAGGCCACACAGGTCATTGGCTATATTTAAGAGGGAGTTAGATGTGGCCCTTGTGGCTAAAGGGATCAGGGGGTATGGAGAGAAGGCAGGTACGGGATACTGAGTTGGATGATCAGCCATGATCATATTGAATGGCGAATGGTGCAGGCTCGAAGGGCCGAATGGCCTCTACTCCTGCACCTGTTGTCTATGTTTCTATGTTTATCCAACAGTTACAGCCGCCACCGCCATCTCCACCATCAGGGTCCGGGTTCCACCTTGTTCCCGCCCAAAGCTCCAATCGCCAACCGCCAACCGCCAACCGTCCTCACTGTGTAGTCAATATAGTACAGTCTGGTGTAGACAACACACAGTGTAGTTACAGAACACTGGTCAATATAGTACAGTCTAGTGTAGACAACACACAGTGTAGTTACAGAACACTGGTCAATATAGTACAGTCTAGTGTAGACAACACACAGTTTTTTTTTTTTTTAATTCAATTATTAAAAATAATATTACACTACAATAAAACAAGCCAGAACCCACCACCATAATACAATACAAACATGCATCCATAATAAACTACTATACAACTATGATACAATCCTTATTGAGGATACATTCAACACCCTGCGGTGCCCAGCGGTCCCGGAACTCCCTCAGGGTGCCCGCAGACAGGGCGTATTCCCTTTCTAATCCCACCCGGGCACGGACGTAACCCCGGAAAAGGGGCAGGCAGCTGGCTCGGGTAGAGCCCTCCACCGTCTGGCGCCGGAAGACAACACACAGTGTAGTTACAGAACACGTGTGGTCAATATAGTACAGTCTAGTGTAGACAACACACAGTGTAGTTACAGAACACTGTGTGGTCAATATAGTACAGTCTAGTGTAGACAACACAGTGTAGTTACAGAACACTGGTCACTATAGTACAGTCTAGTGTAGACAACACAGTGTAGTTACAGTACACGTGTGGTCAATATAGTACAGTCTAGTGTAGACAACACAGTGTAGTTACAGAACACTGGTCACTATAGTACAGTCTAGTGTAGACAACACAGTGTAGTTACAGAACACGTGTGGTCAATACAGTACAGTCTAGTGTAGACAACACACAGTGTAGTTACAGTACACGTGTGGTCAATATAGTACAGTCTAGTGTAGACAACACAGTGTAGTTACAGTACACGTGTGGTCAATATAGTACAGTCTAGTGTAGACAACACAGTGTAGTTACAGTACATTGTGTGGGCAATATAGTACAGTCTAGTGTAGACAACACAGTGTAGTTACAGAACACTGGTCACTATAGTACAGTCTAGTGTAGACAACACAGTGTAGTTACAGTACACGTGTGGTCAATATAGTACAGTCTAGTGTAGACAACACAGTGTAGTTACAGTACATTGTGTGGGCAATATAGTACAGTCTAGTGTAGACAACACACTGTTTTTTTTTTGTTTTTTTTTTTTTGTTATTTTTTTTAATATAAATGTATTCAATTATTTAAAAATAATATTACACTACAATAAAACAAGCCAGAACCCACCACCATAATACAATACAAACATGTAATAAACTACTATACAACTATGATACAATCCTTATTGAGGATACATTCAACACCCTGCGGAGCCCAGCGGTCTCGGAACTCCCTCAGGGTGCCCGCAGACAGGGCGTATTCCCTTTCTAATCCCACCCGGGCACGGACGTAACCCCGGAAAAGGGGCAGGCAGCTGGATCGGGTAGAGCCCTCCACCGTCTGGCGCCATGACTCGCGGATGGCCAGCTTGGCCAGGCCCAGGAGCAACCCAACCAGGACATCTTCAGCCCTACCCTCTCCCCTACGCACAGGGTGTCCAAAGATGAGGATGGTGGGCGCAAAATGCAGCCAGAAGGCAAGGAGCAGCCCCTTTAGATATTCAAACAGTGGCTGCAGCCTCACGCACTCCATGTACACGTGGTACACAGACTCTTCCAGCCCGCAAAAGTGGCAGGCGGCTGGCGAGTCTGTGAACCGCGAGAGAAATATGTTGTAGGGAACACCTCGGTGCAATACCCTCCACCCCAGGTCCCCAATGTAGAGGGGGAGAATCCCTGCGTAGAGGGACCCCCACCGGGAGACAACACACAGTGTAGTTACAGAACACTGTGTGGTCAATATAGTACAGTCTAGTGTAGACAACACACAGTGTAGTTACAGTACATTGTGTGGTCAATATAGTACAGTCTAGTGTAGACAACACACAGTGTAGTTACAGAACACGTGTGGTCAATATAGTACAGTCTAGTGTAGACAACACAGTGTAGTTACAGTACACGTGTGGTCAATATAGTACAGTCTAGTGTAGACAACACACAGTGTAGTTACAGAACACTGTGTGGTCAATATAGTACAGTCTAGTGTAGACAACACACAGTGTAGTTACACATGGAGTGCGTGAGGCTGCAGCCACTGTTTCAATACCTAAAGGGGCTGCTCCTTGCCTTCTGGCTGCATTTTTCACCCACCATCCTCATCTTTGGACACCCTGTGCGTAGGGGAGAGGGTAGGGCTGAAGATGTCCTGGTTGGGTTGCTCCTGGGCCTGGCCAAGCTGGCCATCCGTGAGTCAAGGCACCAGGCGGTGGAGGGCTCTACAGTGTAGTTACAGAACACGTGTAGACAACACAGTGTAGTACAGTTTTTTTTTAAATCAAAAATATTTATTCAAATATTAAAATAGTATTGACAATACAATAAAACAAAACACCACCATAATACAAGACGAACAAATATGCTCAGCAACTGCTAAACAATTATATTGCAATCCTTGTCAAGGATACATTCAACCCCCCTCGGTGCCCAGCGGTCCCGGAACTCCCTCAGGGTGCCCGTAGACAGGGCGTATTCCCTTTCCATTCGCACCCGGGCACGGACGTATCCCCGGAAAAGGGGCAGGCAGCTGGCTCGGGTAGAGCCCTCCACCGTCTGGCGCCGTGACTCGCGGATGGCCAGCTTGGCCAGGCCCAGGAGCAACCCAACCAGGACATCTTCAGCCCTACCCTCTCCCCTACGCACAGGGTGTCCAAAGATGAGGATGGTGGGTGAAAAATGCAGCCAGAAGGCAAGGAGCAGCCCCTTTAGATATTCAAACAGTGGCTGCAGCCTCACGCACTCCATGTACACGTGGTACACAGACTCTTCCAGCCCGCAAAAGTGGCAGGCGGCTGGCGAGTCTGTGAACCGCGAGAGAAACAGGTTGCAGGGAACACCTCGGTGCAATACCCTCCACCCCAGGTCCCCAATGTAGAGGGGGAGAATCCCTGCGTAGAGGGACCCCCACCGGGAGACAACACACCGTGTAGTTACAGAACACTGTGTGGTCAATATAGTACAGTCTAGTGTAGACAACACACAGTGTAGTTACAGAACATTGTGTGGTCAATATAGTACAGTCTAGTGTAGACAACACACAGTGTAGTTACAGAACACGTGTGGTCAATGTAGTACAGTCTAGTGTAGACAACACACAGTGTAGTTACAGTACACGTGTGGTCAATATAGTACAGTCTAGTGTAGACAACACACAGTGTAGTTACAGTACACGTGTGGTCAATATAGTACAGTCTAGTGTAGACAACACACAGTGTAGTTACAGTACACGTGTGGTCAATATAGTACAGTCTAGTGTAGACAACACACAGTGTAGTTACAGAACACGTGTGGTCAATATAGTACAGTCTAGTGTAGACAACACAGTGTAGTTACAGTACACGTGTGGTCAATATAGTACAGTCTAGTGTACACAACACACAGTGTAGTTACAGTACACGTGTGGTCAATATAGTACAGTCTAGTGTACACAACACACAGTGTAGTTACAGTACACGTGTGGTCAATATAGTACAGTCTAGTGTACACAACACACAGTGTAGTTACAGTACACGTGTGGTCAATATAGTACAGTCTAGTGTACACAACACACAGTGTAGTTACAGAACACGTGTGGTCAATATAGTACAGTCTAGTGTAGACAACACAGTGTAGTTACAGAACACTGTGTGGTCAATATAGTACAGTCTAGTGTAGACAACACACAGTGTAGTTACAGAACACTGTGTGTAACTGGTCAATACACTACACTGTAACTAGGCGGACGGAGCTGAGGTAAATAATGTTGTCTAGATATCGTGTAGTTGTAGTTATAGTATAAATATAGTGTAGGGTAGTACAGTGTAGTGTAGTCTAGTGTAGTGTGTGTGTGGTCAATAGAGTGCAGCTACAGTCTAGTGTAGACAACACACATAGAGCTGAGGTAGATAATGTCTAGTATAGTGTAAAGATAGATAGATAGATAGATAGATAGATAAATAGATAGATAGATAGATAGATAGATAGACAGACAGACAGACAGACAGACAGACAGACAGACAGACAGACAGACAGACAGACAGACAGACAGACAGACAGACAGACAGACAGACAGATAGACAGACAGATAGATAGATAGATAGATAGATAGATAGATAGATAGATAGATAGATAGATAGATAGATAGATAGATAGATAGATAGATAGATAGATAGATAGATAGATAGATAGATAGATAGATAGATAGATAGATAGATAGAGAGAGAGATAGATAGATAGATAGATAGTTAGCCTTTTTTGTCATTCAGACCGAAGTCTGAACGAAATTGCAGCAGTCATACATATAATACAATAAAAACAACAATAAACACATATTAACATCCACCACAGTGAGTCCACCCAGCATCACCTCACTGTGATGGAGGCAAAAGTCTTAGGGCTGCAGTCTCTTCCCTCGTCTTCTCCTTCTGCGCTGAGGCGATACCCCACCGGGCGATGTTATAAATCAGTCCCGCGGCTCATACACCGCGGCCCGGGGTGGTCGAAGCTGCCGCCCACCAGTCCTGCAGATGCAGCCGCTGGCCCGTGGCCGAACCCCGGACTCGGGCCACCGCCGCCAGAACACCGTCCCAGCCACCGGAGCATCGTTCCAGCCCCGAGCCGGATCGCCCTCACATGAGTACTGCCACCGTCGCAGCCTCGCGCCAGGCCGCCCCGACTGGGCGCCGCTCCTCCCTCGGGCTGGGCCGCCCCGACCTGGCGCCGCTCCTCCCTCGGCTGGGCCGCCCCGACTGGGCGCCGTTCCTCCCTCGGCTGGGCCGCCCCGACTGGGCGCCGTTCCTCCCTCGGGCTGGGCCGCCCCGACTGGGCGCCGCTCCTCCCTCGGGCTGGGCCGCCCCGACTGGGCGCCGTTCCTCCCTCGGGCTGGGCCGCCCCGACTGGGCGCCGCTCCTCCCTCGGGCTGGGAACGCCGTACCTCCCCGAGCTCGGCCACTCCGACGGGAGCCTCGTTCCACCCTCGGCAGGCCGCCCTCACGGGAGCGTCACAACCCCTCACGGGAGCACTGTTCCAGCCCGGAGCCGGACCACCCTCACGGGAGCGAGCTCAGGGCGAGTCCTGACGGTCTCTGCCTCCTGAGCCTCGAGGTCGCCAGCTCCGCCATTAGGCCTCAGCGCAGACGGAGGCAGAGAAGGGGAATACGACAAAAAGTCGCATTCCCCCGCAGGGAGAGACAGCAAGCCCCGTTTCAACCCCCCCCCCCCCAAAACAGAAACTAAAAACCAAAACTAGACTAACCAAAACGAAAATAAACAACACAAAAAACACAAAACAAACAGGACTGCCGGAGAGCCGCTGCAGCCAGAGCCGCGCCGCCACTAGGATGGGGATCGACACACATGAGGGCTGGTGGTGGCTGAAGGGGCTAGTACGGCCTAGAAGGGCCGAAGAACCAATTTGGACTAGTGTTAGATGGGCCAAAGTGGCGTCCAGAAATGAAAATTGGCAAAAATTTGGTCAAGATTTTGAGTTTTTGGTTTTGAGATCGACACACAAGAGGGTTGGTGGTGGCTGAAGGGGCTAGTACGGGCTAGAAGGGCCGAAGAACCAATTTGGTCTAGTGTTAGATGGGCCAAAGTGGCATCCAGAAATGAAAATTGGCAAAAAATTGGTCACATTTTTGAATTGATTGAGAGAGAGAGAGAGAGAGAGAGAGAGAGAGAGAGAGAGAGAGAGAGAGAGAGAGAGAGAGAGAGAGAGAGAGAGAGAGAGAGAGAGAGAGAGGGCCT